>NW_015387921.1:384642-416254 GCF_001527695.2 Protobothrops mucrosquamatus | reverse complement strand
CACAAGCTCAAAATTTACGTGAGAATTTTTATAAAATGTTTTATAGATGGCACTTGGATCCTTCAACTATGTCTCGTATTTATGTGAATTATGAATCCAAGTGTTGGAGGTGCGGACATCCAGATGCAACTTTTTTCCATATGTGGTGGACCTGTAAGGTTATTAAGGCCTTCTGGATACAATTGTGGTGGAACTTACAACAAATTTTTTAAAAAAGGATCATCTTTCTCCCACAGCTGTTTCTTTTAGGTATTGTGCAAGATTTAGATGCAAAATAAATAAATTTGATGCTTTATTGTTTAACTGCTGCTCGTTTGCTGATAGCCCAAAATTGGAAGAGCCCAATTATGCCTACAATGGAAGACTGGAGATTGAAAGTTTCGAATCTTGCTGAAATGGCAAAGATTTCGGCTTATTTGAAGAACTACTCGAATGAACAATTTTTATCAATATGGAGAAGATGGATTGTTTATATTCAAAAGAAGCACAGAGTGGTAGAATATAACTTAGGTTTTTAGATTTTTTTTTATTTCGTTTATTTTTTCTATCTTTTCATGTAGATTAAGATATTTTGTGGAGTTAGAGATATTAGTATTTGTTTATTTATATATGAATATTATCCTGGGATTAGGTTTGGGAAGTCCGGGGGGGAGGTGGGGGATTTTACTTGCTTTTGTGTTGTATTTTTTGTATTTTTTGTATTGTGTATAGTATCTGTTTTTTAAATATGCTGTGAACCGCCCTGAGTCCTATGGGAGAAGGGCGGTATATAAATTAAATTTGAATTGAATTGAATTGAATTGAATCTATGTTTACGATTGTTTTTTATGATGAAAAAATAATAAAATTTCTTTGGAAAAAAAAGAATAAGGCTTTTCTGAAATTTGGGGCTTTTTCTCTCTTTTAGAGAAGCCCATCTTTGTTCAGCTGAATAAAAACATAAAGCTTGAAGGTAACTTCTGTTTTCCTGTATTTTTTATCAAGCAAAACCTCAGAATCTGCATAGCAACCAAGGACGAAGGACTCCGCTGTAAGAGGACTGGAATGCCCTGGCTAAATCAATGCTCTGATAATATAGGTGGTGGGGAAAGGGAGACCAACATGGTAGTGAGTATAACTTTTGTTAGGGGGGAGGTGGGGAGTGCTGTTTCTTTGAATTGATGAAAGTGTGAGACGGAGAAATTCCTGTTAGAGGTTTGCTCTGAAGTGGCAGGGAGAGTGCTTGCTGATTTTGGGACAGGTTTCAGGCAGGTATCAGACAGGATCCAGTCCAACACACAAAGGGGGGCTTAACTAGTTCTGACAGAAAGGAACCGAGAAACCCTTTAAGGACAGGACAGGAGAAAACAGAATTATGGGGAACAGACAAGGAAAAACTGTTGGTCTAACCACTTTAGGAAATGAGAATGTATTTTTAGTAACTGGGAAGCTTTAAGACCCCAGGTGGCAATTAAGATAAGCTTTAGCAAGAGCAAAATTCAAAACTTTTGCACCATCATCTGGCCCACATATTTTTTGGGATCTCAATTTTTGCCATGGCCAAAAGAAGGTTCTGTGAATATAGAAGAAATCAATGCTTTGACTGACTATCTCAATGCCCAAGGAAGAATAGAAGAGGAATTATATGCGGGTTTCTTCCTCAATTTGGCACTGAGACAAGACATCTTAAAACAATGTCATCTTAAGCCTGCCAGATCTATTTCATCTAAAATTTGCCCTGTTCAAAAGGAGGAGGAAAAAGCTGTGCCAGAATAAATTTTGGAGGACCAACAGGAGGAAGAATTTCCACCTACCTATAATTCAGAAGCAATCAATCCTCCAGTCCCGGCACCATTGCCTCAAGATCCTCCACTTCTTTATCCCTTCCTCAGCCTTTTAAGGAAGCAACAGGCTCCTTTACAACTACAAATAAAAAGGGAGGGGAGTTTAGTCCACCTCACACCAGAAAGGGAATACCTTATGGAGGATTTGAGGGGCCATCAATGGCCCCCTTGTTGGTCCCTTTAAGACAATTGCCAATTGGAGATAATCCTGCTTATGTTCACACTCTGTTTACAATGAATGATTTATTCAATTGGCAAAGGGGAATGCTCCCATATAGAGAAGCCCCTCAAACATATGTAGAACTGGTCCAAAGAATTGTGGCAACCTGCAGACCAATTGTGCCTGACCTGCATACCCTGCTCGCTGCCTTCCTGGGCCCAGAAGGCAAGTGACAGATTTTGGATGCTGCAGAAAAACATTAAAGAGCCAAGCAAGCTGCCATTAACAATCCCCCATTGGCACGCTGGCCAGAGCCTACAAACTTATTGGCTCCAGCTTTTGAAATAAATGCCAATGATCCTATAGGCATGGAAGTTTTAAGGGAAGCACAAGAAGCAATTATTCAGGGTCTCAAGAAAGGAGTACCAAAAACTGTAAATTTTCACCAGGCTCACCAAATTATGCAAGAGCCAAAAGAAAGCTTGACAGACTTTTTAATCCATTTAAAAGATGGCTTCCAATGCTTCACTGACCTAGATCCAGATGCCCCTCAGAATGAAGTCATTCTGAAAATGACTTTTGTGGGACAAAGTGCCCCTGATATCAAGAAGAAGCTCCAAAAATTATGTGCCCCAACTGCTCAAACTTTGGAGGTCCTAATTCAAACAGCTTTTACTGTCTATTCCCATCAAGAGGAAAGAAAGGAGAAAAAAGAAGAAAAGAAAATGCATAAACAGGCTACCTTCCTAGCAGTGGCATTACAGTCACAGCCTAAGAGATGACTTCCAAACCCACAGCTTGGGAATTTACAGAGAAACCAATGTGCCCAATGCAAACAGATAGGACATTGGAAGAAAAAATGCCCATTGAATACCCAAAGTCCTCAGCCCAATAGATAACAATGATGCCCTCAATTCCAGCCAACACCAGGCCCTCCCCATAGGCAGATGACTGCAAGACAAGAAAAACTATATTGACGGAACTCCAGAGGATTAGTTTCTACCCCCGAACCTCTGGTGGAGTTACAAGTGGGGGATTCCAATCTTGTTGACACCAGGGCAACTTACAGTGTCCTCAATGACCCTATTGTGCCATGTCTAGCCACTCAAAATACTCAAAATAGTGGAGGCTTGGAAGTTAAAGGGATCTATGGTCCCAGCATAACCCATTTATTTCTCATTTTGCCTCAATGACCTATCAATTTGTTAGGAATGGATCTATTAGGAAAATTGGGAGCCACCCTCAAGTGCTTTCTTCAAGGAGTACAGCTAAAATTTTCCCCTGATCAGGCATATTTATGTTTCCTGAGTACGCAGGATTCTAAGCCACCTTCAGACTCTCACATTAACCCTTCCATGTGGTACCAGGAAACTCCTGGATATGCTAAATTTTCTGTTCACCATTTGGCAAAACTGAAGCCTGATGCAGCCCCTGTTTCAATAAGGCAATATCTAATAAAAAGGGAAGTTTGCATTGGCATAAAAGAACATATTCAAACCTTTTTGAATTTTGGCATTCTCAGAGAAACTCAGTCTCCATGGTCCACCCCAATTTTTCCTGTCCCAAAGCTTGATGGGACTTAGAGACCAGTACAGGACCTTTGAGAGGCCAACATTAGAATTCAAGCTTTACACCCTGTGGTGGCCAATCCTTACACTCTTTTGACCACCCTATCACATCGCCAAGTGTAGTACACAGTAAGACTTAAAGGATGCCTTTTTCTGAATCCCCTTGGCCATAGAGTGCCAGGATTATTTTGCCTTTGAATGGAAAGACCCAGACAATGGATGTCATTGCCAGTTGACATGGACTAGACTGCCCCAAGGATATAAAAACAGCCCTAGAGCCTTTGCTGCAGCCTTGTCTGCAGATTTAAGAGACTTTGATTCCCTACCTACAACACTTTTACAATATGTGGATGATTTACTACTGGCAGCAGAAAATGAACAACAGTTAGAGGAAAAAATAAGTTGAATTGCTAAACCATCTACCAAAAAGGGATACACAGTGTCCCGAAAGATAATCCAATGGACTAAGCAAACTGTAAACTATTTAGGCTATGTACTAGATAAAGGAACTAGACACATACATGAAAGCAGACTGCAATCACTGACAGCCTTACCTATGCCAACTAATGTAAAACATTAGTTTTAGATCTTTCCTAGGCATTACAGGATATGCCAGGCTATGGTTCCCTCTCTACTCTGTAATAGCCAAGTTATGCCAAGAGACCCATCTGCCTTGGCCACAGGTTTTGCCCATTGCTTTAACTTTAATCAGGGCATTACCTCGAGGACAGTGGAAACTGTCACCCTTTGAGATGCTCTATGGTAGACCTTTCTCATACTGGTCAATATCAAGGGATGAAGGAGAAATAAATATAATCCAATATTTGCAGAAACTGGCCCAGGTTTTGTCTCGTATTTCCAAACAGGTACAGGATGCTTTGCTGCCTATGACAACAGTGTCACTGTGTGTCCAGCCTGGAGAGTGGGTTCGAGTGAAAGAACTCTTCCCAAGCACAACCAGTGCCAAATGGTCAAATCCTTGCCAGGTTCTTCTCAGCACACCCACAGCTGCTATAGTCAAAGGTATCAAGGCGTGGATCCATGTTTCCAGATTAAAGAAGATTCCAGCACCCCAGTGGGTGTGCCAACCCATCACCTATTTGAAGCTATGTCTGCAATGAACACTAGCATCATCAAGAGATCTTTTCAAAGACCTAGACTCCTGACTTCTTGTTGTTTACCTTCATCACAATTTGCCTTTCACTTTGAATTATTGCTGCTTGATATACTGAAAAAGAAAACTGCTGCATTTTCAAAAGGTCTTTTGCTGTTTCCCTTCCATAAGAGGCATCGCCAGATTTATTTTTCATCAAGGACTCCATATCCCATGACATATTGCCATCAGATGAAGAATATACCAATGATGACTAAGAACTATGGCTCCACATAGTTCCTAACCTGAAAGGAATTCTGATGATTCTGATCCTGAGCCTGAACTCGATTTCCCCGACTTCTGAGGAGGGCTCTACCAGCATCCTTTGTTTTCTCAACCTTGGTGTTTGGAGACCTGGCATGTCTCATTTTCTTTTGCATAAAAGAGGAGCTTGGGGAGTGGGAACTTATAAGGGAAAATGTTCATATGTGATGAATAGTAGCAAGAATGAATGGTCTAGAAGTTTGGTCACTCAGAAAATGCACACATGTTATCCAGGAGAATGTAATTACTGGAAACAGACTTTGATTAATGACTGTTTGTCCCAAGCACCCAAATACCTATGTAAAGTGGCAGCTCACACTCTCTTTTTTTTTAAAACAAATTTTATTGGTTTTTTAATTCTTAGAACAAAGTGCTTAAGACACACCGTGGTGCTGGGGTAATCAAACATCCAGAAACAAAACCATATATGAATAACTCAAATCAATACATCAAATATTCCCTCTCTATTTCCCTCAAATAGCTTAATATATTTAAGATAATCCATTTCTAATTTAAATTTCTATTAATCCTAAACCTGTTTTGGAGCTTTATAAATTTACAATTACCATAATCAAATTTAACTTTAAATAAATACATTATCAATTCAGGTATCCCTTCCAGGTATATTCTAGTTCCTTAATTTTATCACATCTTGTTTATTTCTTTTTCCACTAATATCTCCTAATTAAAATAAAATATCAGTCTACCCTATACATATCTAATCCATCAATCAATCAATCTCTTTAAGATAACAAGATAATATCAAACATTAAATCATTTCAGTCCATTGGATGAGATTCAAATTTCATCCAGTTAATTATCATACCTAATAACATCCATATTATCAAACAAAAACATCATCTTATTAAATTAACATTCAATTAATTATTAAGTCAATCCAGATCTAAAACACCTCTTCAATTTTCTTCATTCCATTACCTAATAGTTTTCATACAAATAAACCTATTATTCCAAAAAATACATTCTTAATCTATTTAATATATATATTCTAATAATCACCCATTTTTCTCTTACTTCTAACTCTAAATCTTAATCCTTAAATCAATCCATAATTCTACAGTGCCTTTGATCCATTACATATAATTTTAAATTTCTCTTTTTAGTCTTATTCTGGCCTTCTTTTTGTGCCAGGCAGGTTTCCATAACAAAGCTTCCCTTTCAGCCAATAGGTCTCTCTTTGTTGCTTGTAATATCATTTGAAACAGTAAAAAGCATTCTGACCTCTGCATTGGACATCTATTTCTCTTATCCTTAAAGCCTCGTTGCTTTAAAAGTTCAAATCTCAGTCTTTGATTTTTCTGATCTTTGAAGATATAGATGAAATGCTTGTAAGGTAAAATAAATTCCTCTTTAATCTCAATTGATTCCTCTTCTAGTATGTTTTGATTTGTAGAATGGTCAGATGTAGTCTGAAAGTCAGTTTGAAGGTTTGGGGTAGAGTTTCTGACTCTTAATTCTTTAGTAATCTCTTTCATTGTAGCACATATTTCTTCAGTAGCTTCATAAATCTTTTCCAGTATAAGTTTAATTGTGAATAAGGTTTCTCCATTTTAATAGTAATTGATGAGAATCCCTTTTTTCTTTTAGTGGTGGCTGTAATTAATAAAAGTTAAGCAATATCCACCCCCACAATTCCCACAGCTGCATCAGCTTATCTTTTCTCTTCAAGAGTAGTTCAAAGGTCAAGTCCATCTCATTTCCAAACAATAATCAGCAGTTGCAATGTTAACTTTTCACAACTAGATGTCCTCAGTAGATTAAAAAATCTTTTCCAGACACCATTTCCCCCCCTTTTTTCTATTTTTAAAGGAAAGAGTGGAAAAAAATAATAATCTTCCAGTATAAAATAATAGTACAGCTCAGAAAAGAGTTTTTTCTGAACCTCAAAGTAAACGAAAATAAAGTGTAGACTTTAAAAATTTTTGTTCTATCCTTCTGTTCAGCACCTTTCTTCCCACGCATACAAAAGTGCTTTTTCAAGACAGGGAAATAATTCCAACAAAGCTTTTACAGGCAAAAAAACAGAATAGAGTGAAGAGAGGAGCAGAAGGGGTCTCACCCAGATCATCCGCGATGGGTCTATTACGCTTAGATGTAGTTGTGGCTTTCGGCTGGTGCAGCAGGGTAATCGGCCATCTTGCAGGACGATCTTTGCTCCGTCGGCCCTAAGGAGATAGCTGGAGCCACGGAGAAGCTGCCACCCTCCCACAGTCACCAGCAAGCCTCCTCCTTGGTGGTCGCCCCTCCAGGGTGACTTTCAACCCACCAAGGGGTCTACTGGCAAAGAAAACCAGCCAGAGTGGAGACGAGTCTCCAGACACGAATGGCGTCACCGCATACTGGAACCGGAAGTCGCAGCTTGCACTCTTGAGGAAAGGGATCTGTTCCTCCCTGAAAATGCAACCTGCCATCCCTTTTCCCCTCAAGTGTGGAACTAAAGGTACAAAAACAGTGACATCCACACTTCACCTGACTGGGGCATGGATAGGCAAGTGTGTTTTGCAATTTCATGTTTCTCACAGAGAAAAGAGAAGCGTAATCAGATGACAACTCATCCTGTCAAAAGTGTATAAAAACCACCCATACAGGTGCCAAAATCACTAAAAATCTGGTATACCATTCTGATTACATCTGTCAGGGAATAAAATCCACCTGCATATATAACCAGATAGAATATGCCATCTGTTCCAGAAATAACCAAGTGATGTGTCACACTCCAAAGGGAGTTAGGTACACTTCTAAAGGATGGATGTATGCATATCTGGAAAATAATTGTGGCAAACCATTGGCTTATAATCACACTATACTTGACCAAAGTCCAGAAATATCTCTTTGTTTTGACACTTGCAAAGCAATAAACCAAGGGTAAGGACCAGATGGCAACTATGGAATTCATTGTGATTCCTTCGATATATGACAACAGTGGTTATGGACCAGCTCCTGGAGTTTTGGGAGTTACACATGATCAATTTGTCTACTGGTATATATCCAATATGAAAATGACAAAAGGTCCTCCCACTGGCCGTAATTATAATCAAGTTTGGTTTAACCTGACAGAAGGTGGTACTATGGCTGACTGTGCTGTAGGAACATGCACCCCTATTTGTCTACATTTCAAAGGTCCACCCACAAAGTCTCATCTTTTTGGAATAGGGATCTCAGGAAAACATAGAGACCCTTATGGAAGAATTATTGTGAAAACTGTTTGTTTACAAGAGACACCTAAAACCTACCAAGTTCATAGTGTCTTTTGGGAAACTATGAAGCAAAAGATTGAAATACTTCTGGTTACCAAAAATTTGTTCATTGATTTGGCAGAAAGAATTGGTGCAGGCTTAAATATAACAAGCTGCTATGTTTGTAGAGGAACCAATATGGGAGAACAATGGCCTTGGGAAGCTAAAGAAATGCTACTGCCAATGTCTCTTTATTTAACCTCACATGGAAGAGCCGACAGAGACCAATTCTATGGGTGCTGCAAAGTGCTATGGTAAAAGAAAGGTGCTTTGTTTGAACAACTGGTTCCCCTTATCTTGAACCAATGGGAGAATTGACCTGTGAATCTGTATGGTTCTGCAGCCACACCAAGCCTACAAATTGTTCCTGGTGGTCTAACCAAAATTTGTCCAGTTCTAATCCTTTTAATTTGTTAACACAGGAACTGTTGTATTAAATATGGAATGATCCTGGAAATCCTTCCCTTCCATGGATCGCACCTGACCATTGGTATTGAATTTGTGGATGAAGGGCATATATGCAGCTACCTTTAAACTGGACAGGAGCTTGTATTTTGGGAACTATCAAACCAAGTTTTTTCTTGTTACCCTTCAAAGAAGGAGAAAACTTGGGATCACAGTATATGATGAACTGGGAAGAGCAAAAAGAGAAATACCTGGTGGCATAGGTGACTGGAAAAGAGATAAGGAGTGGCCCTCTGAAAAGATCATTCAAGTTTATGGTCCTGCAGTTTGGACCAATGATGGTATGTGGGGATATCAAACACCTATCTATATGCTAAATAGAACCATTACATCACAAGCAGTTTCAGAAATTATTATTAATGAAACTTCTTCTGCCCTTAATATGCTGGCAAAAATTAATTTTCAAATGAGAACTGCTATCTATCAAAATCAATTGGCTCTAGACTATCTTCTAGCCAAAGAAGGAGGAGTCTGTGGAAAATTTAATCTAATTAATTGCTGTATCCAGATCGATGATAATGGAAAAGCAACTGAGGAAATCACAGACCAAATGAGGAAATTTGCACATGTGCCAGTCCAAACTTGGGATGGAATCCTAGATTCTGCTGGATTGTTTGGAGGGATGTTTGGAGATTGGAAAATAATTTTGTTCCTCATAGCTCTATCCTTTGGAGGATTAATGTTATTACCTTGCTTGATACCTTTAATAAGATTAATTGTTGCTAGCACAATTTCTGGAATGACTGTTACAGCAACAGGAAAGCAAGATAAACCAGCTCAGGTCCTAACCCTGATGCCTCTACCTGAAGAATATGCGCTATTAGTTCAAAAATAGAAGGCATTCTATTTTTCTAAAAAGGGAGGAATATAGAGATCAAGCAAAGTATATATTTTTTTTCAAAATTTATAATTTTATGCATAATCAATCTTGCATGTATAATAGCTCAGCTATTGTTCATTTATTCCTGCTTGCTTTCTGTGTGTGCTCCATTGTATTCTAAATTGTGCTGACCAAAGAAAGTGTTTCTGTTACTTTAAACTATGTTGTTCCAAGAGATAGAGAAAGCCTAACTAAGAATCTGCAACACTTGTTTTTCCACACCTTTTTCTCCTTGGATTGTAAACGTAACAGCTTTTCTTTTGCTTCCCTACCTTAGGTGTCTAGAAGTAACAAGTTAAGTTTCTGGGCTAATTGCCAGGTATTGAGCTATTGTGTATTTAGGCTTAAAGATACAGAAATGTAACTGAGTTAGAATAGATAAGGAAATTCAAAGGAACTTTTTAGATTCACAGGAACTTTGTAATGTGTATTAGTTATAAAAAGCAGAATTTTTCTGATTAGGTTGTTCTCACTCTCCTCTGTCTCAAAGCAGTGTGTGCATGTGACAAGAGATTGAGACATCCAGTTTATTCCTTTAATCAAAAGAATAAACCTGTGTTCTTTTCGGTTGCCTCGTGTTCAGAGTCTTATTGGATTTATTGGAATTCTGAACTAAAAACCTTACAGTACATATGTATTAGCAGATGACAATTGTTTTAGCCATGTACACTGATATTGCACTGCTTGCCACAGGGTAAAAGGTACAATTCAAGTGATAGCTTTAAGATAAAATCCCACATGGTTGATCTCTTAGGTATCTTCAGAATTGAACATAATCTTCTCTGGAAATGATTTATGTTTCTTACCTTCACAAAGTAAGAAGTATGGAACTCACATCCTATGGGATATCATACCAGCACTCTGGAAATATTCTTTAAGCTCTGAACATTGCCTTGGTTAAATGGAGTTGATTCTAATGGCTGCCTGCTTCATTTGTTTTTATTATTTTTTTATATTTTATGATTACTTCATTGTAGACTACAATGAATTGTTTAAATAATAGCAAAAAATCATTCTCACCAATGGATTGAGGAATGACCCCATTTAAAATCTGATCTCTTGCTATAATTTTTTTCCTCTGCTGTTCCTTAGATATGTTAACAGAAATTAGATATAGATATGTTTAAGCAAAGACAAAAGAATGTTGCTAGGAAAGGGAAGAATTTCATCTTCTGAGATCTGCTTTGGCCTTTGAACTGAGACCAGAACGAAAATTAAAGCATAAAATTAAAGATCTTGATATGTTATTTTGAGTATAAGAGCTAAATAGGTTTTGCTATATATCAACTTCAATAACTACTGCTGCTCTTCACACCTTGTTATCTTTATTATTTCAGTACTATATGCATACTGGGGGCAGGGAAATAATTTTATTATTTTATTGTTAATTATGTGGAAATTCTGCAATCAACAAGAATTCTACCAATAGTTTTTGTACTCAGAAAGAACTTAAATGGTTTCATAATTTGCAAATTTTAGTATAATTTTCCTTCATTAGCCTATCTTCCTCATATAAAGTGTCACTCATTAATACATGCGTATGATTTTAAATTTGCATTCTGGCATTTTTTGTTAAAAATGTTCAAAAGTAATAGGAAAAAATTCTACCTGAAACTCTAGAGACATTGTGTCAGAGTAGATAATAATGGACAAAATGACAATAGCCTTGATGCAGCTTCCTTAGTTCCTTTGATTCCAGGAGCACACTTTCTAATAAGCTATTACCATTTTAGCAACATTAAACAAGAAAAAACTATGGAACTTATCCAATTCTTGATGTTAGTATTCTTTAATATTATTTAATAAAAGACAGGAAAGCAGGTGTGTATGCTTGTTAGTTAAGTGACACCAATTCTTTAAAGAAGGACAAGGAATGTCACATTATTTACAGCTGCTTATGTCCCATTGCGTGAGACAGGCTTTTACAGAAGTTTGCTTTCATACAACGCCAATATCTTATTTTGATAGAAGATATAGAGAGCTACTAACTGCACTATGTTTATGCATCTGTAGGTAGAAGATTAGATCCATTACTTATTATATTGCAAACTGTCGGGAACCCAGAACTAGATTTATTATGCTCTTGTTAATCCAATTGAATCAATCTAGTTTAGGAGAAAAATGCTGTCTAATGAAGACAAGTGTGTATCAAAATAGTTTGCATTGTTTGCAATGGCTGCAAGAAATAGAACTGTTAATATTAGAAGAAATCTATTGAACCAATATAATTGCTGTATGCGTATTTTGCTAAAACTTACGGTTATAAATAATTTTTTTTTACTTAACTTAATATTTTGAGGTGGAGAAGAATATGAAATAGTTCATGTAAACAGATGAAAAATTATCTAGGACTTTTTAAATAATGGGGATGATGAAGAAATGCTACATTGCCATCAATTTTAGGCATCTGCAGGGATATTTATGACATCAGATGCCAATGCTTTCATTGTCAGTTGTGGAATACTTGAGAATTGTGAAAAACCTGCTCCCTGTTAATCAGGGAAGTGGAAGGGACATTTAGAGACTACTGTTACAATTTGCAACCTCAAATGCATTCAGAGTTTAATGTTATTATTTTGGGACAGCTGGCAATGGATTTGCTAAAATTCATAACTTTTACATCTGTCACTTTGATGAGGAAGATAAGTTACATGGAAGAATCTCTAAAACATTATTCTGGAAGTTATGTTGCAAGCTCTACTCTTTATGTAAGTATGTGTGTAATGTCATGGTTTATACAATAGGAACAGAATTTATATCACCATTGTAATTCCTGTTTCAGTTACTCATCTTTATTGTTCCCTCCTATAAAAAAACAAAGGATTTACTTCATGCTCTTTTGAATATTATGATCTGCCCATTCTAATTCTGTCAGAATAGATGCAAAAATCTGAATAATCACTAGATAGCAGCAGAAAGATATTGTTGTCCTCAATTCGGTCTGAGACTGGTGCTGAGCCCAATGAAGAACACCAGACACAAGGTGCAGGTTTGTTGGCTTTTATTGAAGCACTCCAAGAAAAGGGATCATGGCCAAAATGCCAAGGAACCTCGAGCCGCAGAATTAATAAAGCTGTCAGAAATCCTTACTACACCCCTGGCAAGAAGACACGAGTTCTCCAGCGTTATAGCCTGTGGATGTAACCACTAGACCAAATTAGTTCTCTATAAAGATTTCCCTTCCCCTCTTGGCTGCAAGGAAAAGAAAACAAATTGAGCACACACATTAAGCAGCAACTAATCACCACTTTTGCAGTAGTAAGGAGTCCCAAAGACATACACTTTATCACATGTTAAATAAAACTTCAAAGGATTGTTCCTTTGACTGGAATGCCCTCAAATGCATTATTAAGGCTAAATCCAGACTACAATGCAAAGGAAAATCACTGAGGTTTGATACACACACATATAAAATAGAATAATAGAGTTGGATGGGACCTTAGAGGTCTTCTAGTCCAGGGCTTTTCAACCAGTGGTAAGGGTACCACCTGTAGTACATTGGCACCTGGCAGGTGGTACGCGACCATCCTAGAAAGATGGTAGCAGGGGAGGGGAATGAGCTACATGCTGGCAGCACCACACAAGCCTGAGCAAGAGATGGCTGGAGCTGCAGGGCTGTCAGGTCTCAGCAGAAGTGCCAGGATCAGTGTTGCTTTCCAGCTGATCGGTGCTTCTTCGGGACTGTCAGGGCTCAGTGGAGGTGCCAGGATCAGCGCCAGGCTCCAGCTGGAGCTCGGCGCTGATCCTGGTGCTTCTGCTTAGCCCTGAAGAAGCACCAATCAGCTGGAAAGCAGCACTGATCCTGGCGCTTCTGCTGAGCCCAGAAGAAGCGCCGATCAGCTGGAATGATGCAGCATATCCAGGGTCTTGTGATTTACATTCTGATGCTTGGCAACTGATTCATATTTATCACAGTCACAGTGTCCCAGGGTCATGTGAAGTGACCAAAACCTGCTGCAACCACCCAGCAGACGGGGGGAATAAAAACCAAACACTCCCCCAACCCACCCCCACTGCCAATCCTCAACAGAAATGCTCACAACAATGAAAACCTTGGACAGGAGGAAGAGTGCAGCCAGGCAGGCAGGCAGATGTCTTGCTCAGCTGTGGCTTGGGGGGGGCTCTTTTTTCAGTGCCATTGTAACTTCAAACAGTCACTAAACAAACTGTTGTAAGTCAAGGATTTCCTGTACTTTATCACTTTTTTCCTTTTTTTTTTTTGGTCATCAAGTTTTTTACACTTGCTAAGGGACTGGTGGTACTCGAATGTTGCCATATCCTAAAAGTGGTACAATGGGCGAAAAGGTTGAAAAGCCCTGGTTTATAGAACAGTGGCCATGAGCAGAGCCTTCTCAGAGACAGCACCCCAATTATAGAACTTTCTTCCAAGGAAAATATGAACAGTGCATCCCTCGCCCATTTAGAGGCAACTCCAAACACACTGTTCAGCCAGGAATATGTAGAACAGTGATGGCGAACCTTTTAGAGACTCAGTGCCCAAACTGCAACCTAAAACCCACTTATGCATTGTCGAGTGCCGGGCGGGTGTGGCCCATTGGGTGGGCATGGCCCATTGGGTGGGCGTGGCTGTGGTGGTAACGGCAGACTGGGTGGGACTAAAAAGTTCAATTAATCAATTCCAACTTTGCAAGATCTTTTTTTTTTGTGAGAAGTTGAAATTGACTGATTGAACCTTTTTTTTTTTTTTTGCACACGGCGGCGGAGGCCTAAAGTGAAAAGGTTTTATAAAACCCAGCTGAACGCCTAGGATTGGGGCGACGGCATGCGTGCCCACAGAGAGGGCTCTGAGTGCCACCTCTGGCACCCGTGCCATAGGTTCGCCACCACTGATGTAGAACAACACCACATTTTATGGTCAAACAGCACTAAGTAAATTACTACTAATATTTTTCTTTCTTAAAGTACATACTTTTAATATTGTTTTAAGCAGTGCTGGTGATGCTTTACAATAACTGTATTTGAGGGGTTTTTTGTAAACCATCCTGGATTTCTCAGAAACATTTAATTTTGAATTAGATGTTGATTTAATAAATTAGGCAGAAGAAACAAATGTTTAAATACATCTAAATCCCACAGACCTACTGCCTCCTAGGCACATATTGCAGAGAAAATAAGGCATTGCATTTCTAGCCAGCATAGCCACAGGATTATGGGAACTGTGGTCCATGACAGGGCTTTTCAACAGGTGGTACGTTAGCACCTGACAGGTGGTATGCATACGATGGGTTGAACAGCACTGTAAAAAAATGTAAAAAAGTGTAAAAGTGGATGAGGTCAAGTGGCAGCAGTGCCATAAAGGCTTGTGGGAAAGTCAGCTGGAACTGCTGAGAGCCCAGGATCAACGGATGCAGCTCCAGCTGATTGGGGGTGGCAGGCAGCCTCACACAGTCTTCAGCAGAGATTCAGCTGGAACTGCGAGAGGCATTGCCTGGGTCCTGCTGAAGAGGAGAGATGAGATGATATTGAAGGGGGTGGGGGAAGAGGTGATATTGAAAGGTGGGGAAGAAATGATATTGAAGGGGTGGGGGAAGAGATTATATTGAAGGGGATGCGGGAAGAGATGATATTGAAGGGGGTGCGAGAAGAGATATTGAACGGGGTGGGGGAAGAGATGATATTGAAGGAGGTGGGGGAAGAGATATTGAAGGGGGTGGGGGAAGAGATGATATTTAAGCGGGTGGGGAAGTATGTGTGTGTGTGAGTCACAGAGAGAGAGATCCCCTTTTTGTAAGTTTGCTTACTCTGCAACGCTTTCCTTTCTCCACACTTTTGCTTCCCTGCTGGCTCAATCTCTCTTTCTCTCTGCTGATCCAGGTGACAGAAGCATTTTCGAAGCCTCTGGAGCTCACATCCATGGCCGTGGGGCAATTTTACGGCATGCCAGCGGCCTGATTCGGGTGCTGGAGGCCTGGAAAATGCTTCTGCTGCCCAGATCTAGGGTTACAGAGTTATTTCGCTCCCCCCCACGGCCAATCCGGGTGGCAGAAGCATTTTTGAAGCCTCTGGAGCTTGCATCCATGGCCATCGGGTGGTTTTATGGTGTGCTAGTGACCCGATCCCGGTGCCGGAGGCCTGGAAAATGAAGCGGGTGGGAGGAATGATGGTGGCAGCGCGATCCATATGGCTGTTGCGGGGTAAAGGCAGTGGCGGCAGAGTGATACGTGCGGCCGGTGGTGGATTTTGCAACATCCCATGGCCGACCCATCTGGCAGAGGCCTTTTCCAAGCCTCCAGAGCCTGGATCAGGCCACTGGGGCACAGCAAAAATCACTCTGGAGGCTTACCTGGACTCGTGCTGGCAGCTTCCTCCACCATCCAGCCCGGATCCGCCCAGCTCTTGCAGTTGCTCCCTGCCTCTCAGTGCAGAGAGAATGAGAGCCAAGAGTGGAGGCACATGTGGAGAGGTGGAGGGGAGCAGTCTGGGCCTGCCTCCCTCCAGGGTGATGGCGCACGTGCCCACAGGGATGGCTCTGTGTGCTGCCTGTGGCATGCATGCCATAGGTTCGCCACCATGCTACTAGTATATTCTAAACTGTAATTAATATTGAAATATTTTTTTTATTTTCAATACCCTAAATTATCCAACTAATGGAATCTCAAGAACTTTAACTAATATTGTATAAATCAGGGCTTTTCAACCTTTTCACCCATTGTACCACTTTTAGGATATGGCAACATCCGAGTACCACCAGTCCCCTAGCAAGGTGTAAAAAACTTGATGACCCAAAAAAAAAAGGAAAAAAGTGATAAAGTACAGGTTGTCCTCGACTTACAACAGTTTGCTTAGTGACTATTCGAAGTTACAATGGCACTGAAAAAAGTGCCCTCCAAGCCACAGCCGAGCAAGACAACTGTCTGCCCGCCCGTCCGGCTGCGCTCTTCCTCCTGTCCGAGGTTTTCATTGTTGTGAGCATTTCTGCTGAGGACTGGCAGTGGGGGTGGGTTGGGGGAGTGTTTGGTTTTTATTCCCCCCGTCTGCTGGGTGGTTGCAGCAGGTTTTGGTCACTTCACATGACCCTGGGACACTGTGACTGTGATAAATATGAATCAGTTGCCAAGCATCAGAATGTAAATCACAAGACCCTGGAGATGCTGCAACATTCCAGCTGATCGGCGCTTCTNCTCAGCAGAAGCGCCAGGATCAGTGCTGCTTTCCAGCTGATTGGTGCTTCTTCAGGGCTAAGCAGAAGCACCAGGATCAGCGCCGAGCTCCAGCTGGAGCCTGGCGCTGATCCTGGCACTTCCACTGAGCCCTGACAGTCCCGAAGAAGCACCGATCAGCTGGAAAGCAGCACTGATCCTGGCGCTTCTGCTGAACCCTGACAGCCCTGCAGTTCCAGCCATCTCTCGCTCAGGCTTGTGCAGTGCTGCCACCGGTTCAGCTCATTCCCCTCCCCCACTACCACTTTTCTAGGATGATCACGTACCACCTGCCAGGTGCCAATGTACCACAGGTGGTACCTGTACCACTGGTTGAAAAGCCGTGGTATAAATGTAACTATATTGAAACAAAAGAATAAAATAGCATTACAATATATAATATAAGGGAAGAGATAAACATGTTTGTTTCACTGCTGAATTTCTTTGAAATGTTCAAAGTTAAATGGAAAATGAGAGAAAGCACTACTGAAATGTGTAAGACAGGAATGACTGTGCAGTTGTAGGAAGTAATAAGACTGAAATGAAGTCTGTACATAAGCCATTTACGAAAATAGTCTGGCCCTTGGGATAGCAAAATATTTTGCAACATTGTGTTCTTGAAGAGAGCCCATCTGGTGTTTTTGTCATGTTACATAATTAAAAATCATGTATAATTCAAATAATTTTGTACTGTTGAACAGTAATTACTTTTCAGTATCAGCAAAATAACATTTTGATGATACTGTTATAACATTTAAAGAATGTTAAAATCTTTTTGTGTAATGAATGAAACTCTAATTTTAGGGTTTTTTTTTCTATTATTGTGTAAATCTTCTGCAGGAAGTTTCTGGAGGAAGTTATTTATTAAAAGCAGTAAAACTCCCAGAGTGGAAAAGAAGCTAGCATACAGTGTATTAAATCATTCACAATCTTTATTATACCATTTTGATGATAACCTTTTTTTTAAAAAAAAAATCCAACATAGCTAGATGCATCTGTTTGAAAATGATAGCCTTTTAGCCAAATCTGGAGTTGAACTGGACCATGAAACCATATTGTTTTCCAGTCTATTTACAGCATTCTTTTTTCAAGAAAATTGAAAAACTATGTCTCAAGTTTCGGAAGGTAAATTGCATTACACCCAGAATTTCAAACTTTGCAACAGAGCTATGGACTTTGGCCTAAGAGGGAAACAAGAAGATTACAATACAGTTGTGAGGGAAAGGATAAAGCAACTCTCCCCTAAAAAACATAATTCATGGGTTGAAATTTACTGAGGCTTTCCTTCCCTCTTTCCAACAGAAAGTTGAAAAGATTTGCTATAAAGTGACTCAGCATTCTGCTTGTGTGTGTCAACATAATAACTTAAACAACTGAATAGAATGGGGACAAAATTTAATATGGGAAAGAAACTGACAGAAAAAAGTGAAATGGATCAGGCCAAGGGGTATAGACAAAAAGAATTCCATAAAAATGTGGACGGGGAATTTGTTAGTGGCCTAGACTGATGGAGACTAGTTCTAAATCTTTCTCCCATTCATTATGTGACCCAATGTAGAGCAAATACAGGCTACTCTGTGTTATGTAGTACAGAGTTCCCCAACCTTTTTGGCTTTACGGACCAGTGAGGGAAAATAAGAGGGGATGGTTCTGAGCATGTGGTGGGCAAGCATGCATTTGCATGAGTGGCAGGCATGCACACCTGTTGCTCGTGCAAATGGAGCATGTGTGCATTCACTCACCCATTGCTTGAGTGAGTGGGGATGCATGCACATGAGCGCTTGCCTGCCACTTCCAC
Source organism: Protobothrops mucrosquamatus (assembly GCF_001527695.2). NCBI lineage: Eukaryota > Metazoa > Chordata > Lepidosauria > Squamata > Viperidae > Protobothrops > Protobothrops mucrosquamatus. Next base: position 397,726 of record NW_015387921.1, on the reverse strand, counting down.
AGCCTGATTCTGAAAGGCCCAGTAATGGACCACGGCCCCAGGGAGTTGGGAACTCCTGATGTAGTATACACATATACACTACTGGCAAACAGTTGGAAACAATTCTAGAATTCATGCTCTACTGTCTTTTTTTTACTTTTTTTTAAAATAATTAAAATTAGTCTCATAGATAAATGTAATTCCAGTTTGCCCAGGACATTGTCTGCAGCTATTATACCAGATAATACCATAGATGGAAAATTACTTTTGATTAACTATTGATATTCAAAAAATTTGCTACTTTCTTTCTTTTTTTAATTTTAATTTTTAATTTTTCCAATTTACAAAACATTAAACATTTTTTAACAGTACTGTGTCGTGTATCTCTTACAGTTATTTACATTTATAACTATACCTTATTGTTTTTCTGTTCTAACCAATTATACCACTTATCCCACACCTCATAAAATTCTGTTTCTTCCTTGCCTTTCATTTCTAGCGTAACCTTATACATCTCGGCACATTATAATATCTTATGAATAATCATATCATTAGCTGGTATATTTTCAAGTTTCCAGCATTGAGCATAGACAATACGTGCTGCTGTTACTATGTGTACAATAATATATTGGAGTTGCTTCTTTATCTTTTGATTTATTATTCCTAATAAAAATAATTCAGCTTTAAATTCAATTTGTTCTCCTGTTATCTCCTGTAGCCATCTCCTTATCTGTTCCCAGTATTTCCTTGCTTTAGGGCATTGCCGCCACATGTGATAAAATGTTCCATCCTTATATTTACACTTCCAACAATCCGGTTTCATATTTGTGTACATCTTAGCCAATCTTGCCGGTGGTAGATGCCACCTATAAAGCATTTTATACTGATTTTCTTTATATGCAGTTGATAATGTTAATTTGCAGTTTTTGTTCCATACTTTTTCCCATTCTTCTAAGTTTATATTTCGACCTACATTCTGTGCCCATGCTATCATTGAACCTTTCACTATTTCTTCTTCCATTTCTACTTCTAATAAGTATTTATATCTTTTGTTATAAATTTTTCTTCTTTACCTATCAATATTCTATCCAATTGTTGTGGTACCCCTTGAATTCCATATTCTTCCATATCTTTTCTATATCTCGACTGTGTCTGTAAATATGGCCACCAGTCTATAATTATACCCTGTTCTTTTAGTTCTTCCTTTGATTTAAGATTCCCCTGGCTATCTAATAATTCTTTGTACATTATCATCTTTTTTTAATCCAATGTATTTGGGTAAATCATTGCCTCCATTGGCGAGACCCAATTTGGTAATTTCATATAGTGTATCCTTTTAACCTTTTCCCATGTCCATATCAACGCTTCTCTTATTTGATGTTGGTAAAAGTATGCATATGTCTTATTACATTTATCCCATAGGAAGGCATGCCAACCGGCCTGTAGATTGTGTCCTTCAATCGTTAACACTCTTTTGTTGTCCAAGTTAATCCAATCCATAATCCATAATAGCCCCGCTGCTTGATAATAAAATTCCCATTTTGGAAGTCCAAAGCCACCCCTGCTTCTACTATCTTGTAGCGTTTTAATATTTATCCGTGCTTTCTTACCCAACTAGATAAATTTTTTAATTATTTTATTTAGTTCTTCAAAAAATTTCTTCTCTAATTTTATAGGGACTGTCTGAAATAAATATAATAATTTTGGCAATATGTTCATTTTAATCACTGAAATCCTTCCTAATAATGATAGCTGTAACTTTCCACAAATCTCTAAATCTTTTTTCATTTGTTGTATCAGTTTTTTATAATTATCATCTTTTATTGAGGAGCACCTTACAGTGAGCCAAATTGCTAAATATTTAATCTTTTTTTCAATTTGCAATCCCAAATCTTTTTCTAATTCTTTCTTTTGTTTTTCAGTTAAATTTTTTACTAACATTTTAGTCTTTTCTCTATTAATTTTCAATCCTGCCACTGTCCCATATTTTTCTATTTCATTCATTAAGGTGTTTCCTGTCTCTAGCGGCTCTTCTATGAAGAACACTAGATCATCCACAAATGCCTGCGTCTTGTATTCTTCTTTCTTTACCTTTAGTCCTTTTATCTCTCCATTATGTCTAATTTGGGTTAGCAGCACTTCTAATGTCAAGATGAAAAGAAGAGGTGACATTGGACATCCCTGTCTTACTCCTTTATTTATTTCAAATTTCTCTGTGTTATCCCCATTAATTATTACTCTAACCTTTTGTGTCGTATATATCGCCTTTATCGTTTTCTCAAACTTCCCTCCAAATCTCATATCTTTGATCTATTGGAACAAAAACTGCCAATTAAGATTATCAAATGCTTTCTGGGCGTCCAAAAATATTAGTGCCACCTGTTTTTCAGGATGTGCTTCATAGTACTCTAGAAAATTCAACACCATTCTCATATTGTTCCTGATTTGCCTTATAGGTAGGAAACCATTTTGGTCTGAATGTATTATTTCATTTAATATTAATTTCAATCTTTCCGCAATTATAGTAGCAAAAATTTTATAATCTGTATTCAGCAACAAGATTGGCCTGTAAATTTTTATCTGTTTGGGGCCTGTACCTTCTTTTGGGATAAGGGATATATAGGCTTCTGTCCAGGAGTCTGGTAATTTGGCTTTCTCCAATACATCATTATACACTTCTAGTAATATCATTTTAAAATCCTCATACATGCTCTTATATATCTCCCCTGGCAGTCCATCCGGCCCCAGAGTTTTGTTACTTTTTTGTTTTTGCACTGCTCTTCTTAATTCTGGCTGTTATTTCCTTATTTAATATTTCCCTCTGCTCTTCTTTTAATTCCAGCAAACCATTAACCCTTAAATATTGTTTTATATTCTCCTCATCTATTTCTTCTTTTTTATATAATACCTCAAAGTAGTTCTGGATTATTTTTTTCTTTTTATCCATTTTATAGTGTAACTCTCCATTCTCATCTTGTAATTCCTGAATCAATCTTTTTTCCCTATCTTTTTTTTAATTTATAGGCAAGCCACCTCCCGGGCTTGTTTGCATGTTCAAAAAAAAATTGTTTTGCTGCTTTCACTTCCCTTGCCATTTCCTCTTGCTCCACCATATTTAGTTTATGTTTAGCCAAAACCATTTCCCCTTTAATTTTTTCATTCTGGGGCTCCCTTTGTAATTTAGATTCTAATTTTTTAATCTCCTCCTGAAGTGTATTTTGCGTTTGCCTTTTCTCCTTATTCTTTTTTTGCTATATAAGCTATCGCTATACCTCTCAGATATGCTTTAGCCATATCCCATATAATTTGTAATGATGTTTGTTGCTTTGTATTTTCTTTAAAAAAATAATTCCATTTCTTTTCTAATCCTTGAAATAAATTCTTTTTCCTTTAGAATTTGAGAATTCAGTGTCCACCTTCTCCTAACTTTTTTCTGTCCTTTCCAAATTATTTTCAAGGGATTATTGTCAGCCTACATATTTGGCATTATTTCTATTACTTCTATATCTTTTCCTACCTCTCCATTCATCCATGCCATATCTAACCGGGACCAGGATTTGTGTGGGTTCGAGAAAAAGGTATATTCCTTTTTTTGGGGATTCAGTTCCCTCCACTGATCAAATAAGTTAAGTTCATGTACCATCTCAAAGAATGTTCCTGGTAATATTTTCTGCTTCTTTTTATTTTTCATATTGCTAACATAATATTTTCCCCCGTTCACCACCGCATTATAGTCTCATACTATACAAATATTTCCCTATCCTATTTCTATGGGTTTTTCATGTAATTTGCTATAAAATTCTTTTTGATTCTCATCTGGGGCGTAAATTGTCACCAACAACCATGACTTCTGCTCAATTTGTAATTCTATCATTAACACTCTTCCATCTATATCTTGATATTTTAATTTAGCCTTTATTCCCTTCCTAATATATACCACTATTCCCCTCTGTTTTTGTTCTGCTAATGCTGTGTATAATATTCCCAATTTCGGGAATTCCAAACATTTCCTATGTTGCTCTTTTGTATGTACCTCTTGTAAGCACACTATATCTATACCTTGTTTTACTAATTTTGTTAATATTTGTTTTCTTTTGGCAGGGGCATTTAATCCATTAACATTGATTGATATTAGCCTAATTTCTTCTTCCATTATTCTACTTATATCTTTGTCGTGTTCTCAAACCCACTCCTTCTTCTCTTCTTTGTCCTTTTTCTTTCTTACTTTCTATCTCCCATTCTATTTCTTTTGACTCCTGTTGTTGATCTTCCTGACTTCTAGATTCTAATTCCTCTTTACTACTACTCTCTTCTTCCACCCCTTCCAACTGATCATAGAATTCTTGTGCCTTTTCTAAATTGTCTATCTTAATCTTTCTCTCCTGCCATGATATCTAAATAGTATATTTAGATATTAACCATCTAAATAGTATATTTTTTTTAATCAGCTGTGTAGTGAGAAACCTATAATCTCTTCTCTGCTCTCTTACTTTCTTCGGGACTTGTTTTAATGTTTGTATTTCTTTATCCTTATAGATCACTGGGTCATCTCTCGTGATCGTATAAATTATATCTCTGACTTTCTTTCTCGCAAATCTTATGTGGACTTCTCGTGGCAGTCTATTACGCCTAGCATAGCTTGTGTGTATTCGGTATACCTCATCAATCTCCAGTAATATTTCTTGCCTATCCCTTTGTAGGGCTCCCGCTATCAGTTCTGCCATAATAGTACCCAGGTCTTCTTCCTTTTCTTCCATTACATTCTGAAATCTTAAATAAAACGCAGCTTGGTCCATTTCCAAGTGAATAATTGATTCTTCCATTTTTTTGTTAATTGCCATCAATTTTTTGTTTACTATGTCCACTTTTTTTCCATTTGTTCCGACCTCACCTCCACTGTCTTTATTCTTTCTTCATTTTTCTCAATTGTTTGTTGTATCATCTCTATCCTATTGTCTAATTTATTCATATCCCCTTCAATTCTATATGATTTTTAGACATTGTTTCCTGCATTTTCAACATCGTTTCCTGAATAGCCAATAATGTTGTCTGCACAGTTTGCATGTTTGATACTACACTCTGTTTTTCCATCCCCAACATTCCTTCTATTGTTCTCTTACCTGATGGGGATGAGGGTGTCAATGATGGACTTGATGTTGTTTTCTTTCCTGTTCTCAATGTTGTCATTGGGCAGTTTACATGCTAGGCAGTTGTTTAACCACCAAGCCACAGGCTCTCCTCCCCTATTTGCCAGCCGAGTCAAGGGAGTATATACAGGAAGTTTTTCAGACAGACTGGTCTGATTGATTACACCTTGGCATTTTGACTGCTATACTGCAGTTCTACTTTTTGCAAAGGCAAAAGAGTTAATTGTAAATCAAATTTACTTATAACTCTAAATCAATTATACACCATTCACTTTCTCTTTTCCTTCTTGCTTGGCACACAGTCCCTCTAAGACTACATTTTCCTTCTCCAGTCCTGTACCATCAACCACCTATCCACTCCTGTCACTCTCACCACCGCTTCCCGTCCTCTCGCCGTCTCCTTTACTTTCCTCGATCTTCTGTTGCCTTCCACTCCTTCCTCGTCTCTACGTCCCAATCCCTCTCTGCCTTTCTCCACCTTTCTCCACCATCTCCACTTTCTCCAATCTTTTGCTACGTGCTGCTCCTTCTCCGTTTTCCTGCTTCTCTCGCTGCTCTCCTAGACCACCAGTTTCTCTCCAACTTCCATTGTCTATTGCCCATTGTACCAATCTTCTCCCAGCTGCTTCCTTCCCTGTGTGTTAATCCTCTCCTCTTAAACCATTTGCCACAAAGTTCATTTGCCACAAAGTTCTTTGTTTCCCTCCTGTTAATCCTTTAGTTATTTTAATTTGTTGACTCACAGCTCTTCCTGCTGGTTTGCTGCTTGCTTTGAGGATTCCCTCGCAAATTGAGCTTCCTTCTCACACCAAAACTCACGAACATGTAAATCTTTTTAGGTTCTTCTCTTCTATTGCTATTTTGGGATATTTTTACTCACTTCAAATGACACAGTCTGTTAAATAGATCCTTGCTTCCACATCATCTGTGATCTGTCATGGCTTCGAGTCTGCCATCTTGCAATACCAGACACTTTCACGCTGGGTTTAAGGGTTTCCTTTCATTGTAGTGGGTGATCATCTTTCACCTCGCTACCCCCAAGGCTTCCCCCTTTATCTCGCATGGCTCTCCAGGCTCTCCGCACCCCCGAAGGGTCCTCAATCATGAAAGAATCAGAATTGGAGGATGGAGACTATCCTCTTTCCTCCACAACACCTCAACATCACCACCGGAAGTCTCCAAACATTTTGCTACTTTCTAAAGGGAAAGGGTTATAGTTCATTTCCAAATAGACTCAAACTTGAGATTGTTCTCATTCTAAAATGCCTTTTAGGAGAGCCTCAAGACACTGAGAAAATTTTCCACAAGATTTGGCAAGATTAACAGTCATTCTAAGCTTGAAATGCCAACTTCCTAAAACTGAGGCTTAATTCCAATAAACACTAGCAGGGTTTCAGAAAGTATTAGATTTCAATATGCATAGCCTTACACTTTCATAGAATTTTATAAATTGTACTATTACCTATGTCCTGTTATAGCTATCTCTACTAGTTTATAGTCTTTAGATTATTCATTATAAATTTAATTTTAATTGTATGCAATTATTTTGTATTTAAATATTGTATATTATTTTACCTTAATAATTTTAACTTTAATTATTTTATTTTATCAACGTGACTTTTAGTTTTATTTATATTTTAGTGTAATTATTATTAGTTTTATGCTGATTTATGACAGAAATAAAACTGATTGAATTCAAAAGATCATGTATATTACAGCTTAGCAAAATATGTGATGATGAATCAATGACACTCTTCCTTCAAGAACAGATTCAGTTCTAGAATAGAAGTTGGCAATACGTCATCTTCAGAACACTTAAGGTAAATCCTGATATAGTTACCATTACAGAAACTTGATGGGATGAAACTCATAACTGGAATGTACTGATGGAAAGAAACTATTGAAAAGAAACAGACCTAACAAAAGAGAAAGTGGAGTTGCATTATATGTAAGAAATCACTACATCTCTACAGAAATGCACAAAAACAAGGATGAAAACCTCCTAGAATCCATATGGGTTACTATAAAACAAAAAAAGAATGACATTGCCATAGGTGCATATTACAGGTGACCCAACAAGCAGAAGAAATAGATGAACATTTGGCTAATCAGTTAACAAATGAATGTAGGTAGTAATGGGGAAGACATCAACTGGGAGACATACTCTGCATCAAGTGAGAGATCAAACAAGTTCTTGATCAACCTAGTTGATAACTTTGTCATCCAAAATGTAGAAGACGGAACTTGAGGGACAGCTAAGGCAGGTCATGTACCACCTGCCAGGTGCCAATGTACCACAGGTGGTACCTATACCACTGGTCGAAAAGCCCTGTTCTAAGGCACCCCAACACTGAAAAACCTTTTGTGATTCAGGCTGATGCTAATGACATGGCTGTGGCGGCAGTACTATTACAAGAGAATGATGAAGGGAAATTGCAGCCTTGCGCATACACATCAAGGAAACTAACAGAGACAGAGCAAATGTAGACAGTTTGGGAGTAGGAAGTTTATGCGGTCTGATGGACCCTTCTAACCTGGCGGCATTTCCTGGAGGGGAACAAAATTCCTTTCCAAGTGTGGACCGACCACAAGAACCTGGAAGCACTTAAAACACCCAGGAAATTGACCCCTAAGCAAGCGAGATGGTTGCAATATTTCCACCAGTTTAATTTCACTCTAAAGCACTTGCCGGGGTGGAAAAAATTCCTAGTTGATGCATTGTCCAGACTGCCCCAATACAATAGCAACTGGACAGAAATAACAGACCTACTTATGCCATCAAAGCAATTAGCAGCACAAGTCACCACCTGAGTGCAAGCCAAACTTCAAAAGCCCCTAGCGAGCCAAGCAGGGATTGAATTCAAAAAAGTGCTAGAAACCGATAAATGGTTCCTAAGCCACAAGAACCTATGCACCGTAACCGATGGTTTACCATGGGTGGGAGGAAAGCTGTACATCCCAAAGAGCCAAAGACTGACATTCATGCAGCTATGCCATGATTCAAAATCATCTGGTCATTTCAGATTCATAAAAACTTTGCACCTGGTGAAATTTCAGTTTTGGTGGCCATCAATAAAAAAGGACATTGAAAGTTACATGACCAGTTATCCAACTTGTGCTGCAGCGAAGAGAATGCAAGGAAAGACCCCAGGCTTGTTGCAACCAGTGGTAACCCCATCAGTGCTTTGAAGAGAAATCTCTATGGACTTTATTGTGGAGTTACCAGAAAGTGAGGGGAACAGAGTCATTTGGGTCATGACGGATTTATTCTCTAAACAAGTACATGTTATCCCATGCCAAAAAATCCTCAATGCAAAGACACTTGCAAAACTATTCTTCCAGCATATTTATCAACTTCATGGGGCCCCACAACGAATCATATCAGATAGAGGGGTACACTTCACACCAGAATTTTGGAAGGCATTCCTGGGACTGTTGGGGACCACACAGGGGTTGTCATCTAGTCATCATCCGCAGACGAATGGTAGGACTGAATGGTCGAACTCAGTACTGGAGCAGTACTTACAGTGTTTCATTAACTACCAGCAGGACAATTGGACCAACCTGCTCCTGTTCACAGAGGTCACCTATAACAATGCAACACATTCCAGCACGGGCGACACTCCCTTCCAGTTGGTGACGGGACAAAGTTTTAACTCGATGCCTGAACTCCCATCGAATGACCTGACCATCTCCTCCCTGAAAGAGTGAATCACACAATTACAAAATACCTGGCCAGTCATGAGAAAAGCATTAGACGAAGCTAGGGAAGCATATAAATTCAAAGCAGATAAGAAATGAAGTGAACCTAAACCATTTCAAGTAGGAGAGAAAGTTTACCTCTCAACAAAGTACCTAAAATCCTTGCAACCCTCAAAAAAGTTAGGACTAAAATTTGTGGGGCCATTTTCTATTAAAAGAATAATCAATCCTGTCACTGTAGAATTGGGGCTCCCAAAGACACTCAGACAGGTTCACCCAATTTTCCACAGCAGCCTTTTAAAATGCAAACTGCAATTGCCCTTAAGGCCAGCTGCAGCTCCTCCAGTCATGGTAGCAGGTGAACAACATTTTGAAATAAAAGAAATCCTAGATTCCAGAAAGCATCATGGTTCCACACAATATCTAGTAGTGTGGAAACACCTGCCACCTTCCCAAAATGAGTGGGTTCAAAAAGGTCATGTTAGCCCCCCCCCACTACTTAGTAAGTTTCATGCTGCATATCCAGATAAATCAGTCTAATCCTTGTCTCCCTTTTTTCTGTTATTTCTACAGGTGGATCTTTCTTTTTTCTAAGGGGGAAGGATGTCAGAACCCATTTCTTCCCTGGGGAGATCTATCTTTTTCCTAATTCATTTCTTTCTGAGGATTCTGCCATTCTCCTGAGGGGGAGGGGGGAAGGCTCTGTGGTATGTTATTCTGTTTTGCTACAATGTATCATTTCCACTGTTCCTACATGCTTACTCTTTGAACTGTCTCTCTCTTGATGTTACTTTGGGGTGAGAAAGGAATGTGCCTCCAGCCATCTGGCTTATCTCTCACTGCGGAAGGAAAGGTGCAAAAACCCAATAACATCTTCACAAGCATGGGAAAGGACCCCATTATCAGCTCCTTTCCCACAGTGGACTTAACACCTAGGGATTGGCCCATTCAAACTGACCAGATGAACTATTGGTGTGGGGTTTGCTTGGGACTCTTTTAACCTATTGATCTGAGTGGGAAACCCTTAGATTCTGCCTATCATGCCTACTATCAGCTTCTCCTAATAAAAGTTCCTTTTGGAAAGAAACTGTTACAAGAGTCCTCCTTTCTTGGGATGAGGTTTTGAAGTGGGCCCTGACACAGGCATAGAATCAAGATCACGCGAAGTATTATTACTGCTTTATAAAGCCCTAATAAGATCACAACTGGAATACTGCAGCCAATTTTGGTCACCATATCACAAAAAAGATGTTGAGAGTTTGGAAAAAATTCAGAGAAGAAGAACTAAGATGATCACAGGCCTGGAGACTAAAACATATGAAGAACGGCTACAGGACTTGGGTTTGGCTAGTTTAAAGAAAGGAAGAAATAGGGGAGACATGATAGCAATATTCCAGTATCTGAGGGGCTGCTACAAGGCACAGGGGGCCAAGTTGTTCACCAAAGCACCAGAGGGAAGGATGAGAAACAATGGAAACTGATCAAAGAGAGAAGCAACCTGGAATTAAGGAGAAATTTCTTGACAGTGAGGACAATCAACCAGTGGAACAGCTTACACCCAGAAATCGTGGGCGCTCTATCACTGGAGATTTTTAAGAAGAGACTATTTATTATTTATTTTATTTTATTTTACAAAATTTATATGCCGCCCTTCTCCCCATGGGACTCAGGGCGGCTCACAGCATGTTAAAACAATATACAGAATTACCCCTTCTAAAAACCAATTAAAATCCAAATATTAGTGGCTGTGACTATTTAAAATCATTAAAAATTATCCCTATTTAAAATTCACCCTAGGTCAGGCCCGCTTGTTGAAAAAGCCATGTCTTGAGGGCGCGGCGGAAGGTTAGGAGATCCGGAATCGTCCGGATCTCGGGGGGTAGTTCGTTCCATCTGCCCGAGATGGTATAGGTTCTCCTGCTTGAGCACGGGGATGGACTAGAAAACCTCCAAGGTCCCTTCCAGCTCTATTCTGTTCTACTTGTTTGCAGTTCAGTGATGTTATTTAACTATAAACATTTTACCTCATTTGTTTTTAAATGAAATGAGAAACATTTTGGAATAATAAGTCTCAATTATATTTTGTACCTCCTCATTTAGATAATGTAGGCTTTGAGCTATATACTGAGTGATTTTCCCAACTGTGTGTTGAAATATGACCTATTCTTTCTGTTTTCCTTGCAAGTCTTACTGATTACTTTCTATGCAACTTTATTCATCAGTTTAGGTAAATTATTTCAGTCTAGTGGGCAGATAATTAGTTTTTATTACATGGTGACCAACATCACCATCCAAACATAGACACTGACTTTTAAGTGCTGCTGATATGCATGCACATTTGAAATATAATGAAAATGCAGTTCATACTGAGAAACATTGGTCTTTCTAAAGTATGTTTCTTAGCTGCTAGTATCTACCTTCTGCTAATTTAATTAACAAAAGTTGACATAAAATTTAATTAATAAAAGTTGTAATCATAATAATCTGCCAATGGAAAGAGAACTCATATTGTTTGTGTGGTTTGGAAATGTTGGAGAATAATCATCCCAATTGAAAGGAGGGCTCAAGTAGGAATTAACTTGGACTCACTATTGAATATAAGAAGACAAGGTCTGACACTCTCCATGCCTTTGAGCCTTATCTCATCTTTCCCAGATGAACAAAAATAATTAATTTGAACATTTTAAAACAATTAACATTTGCTTTTTATGTACAGATTTAATAAAGAAATATTTAAATACTCTAATGTTTTGAAAATAGGAAATAATATCTATACCTGTTGGTATATTGAAAATAAAGGATCAGATGAAATATTTGAGAGATTAGAACAGTGGTATGTGTCTGTCTGTCTTCCTATTAGAACATTTTCCCTACTAAATTGGTTTGAACAAGAAAGAAAGATGGTCCATGGGAACTGAATGGATAATCTACCTGTAATCCTGATGTCATGGTTCTGATAGATGAGACCAGAAAAAGAGAACTCCAAGGCAAGAGGTTTCCTTAAATAACATATTTATTGGCTACATAGTATCAGCACTATCAAAAGTGAAACCAAGACTGAAATTCCCTCCCAAAGGTTACAATGTTACAAAGTTGAATTTCCCACCCCAGTAATATGTCATAAATCACATTCCCCAATTAACTACTTTGGCGGACTTTCTAATGGAAGCTTCAGCCCGCCAAAATGCAAGCAGCAATGACTTTAGTTCCCACAGGACAAATTATTGTTTTGTCTAAACTTAAAAGTACATATCCCCCCTCCCAATTCTGTGGCAACCAAAAACAAAATGGAAATGGCCTCAGCCAAATTTGTTTATAGTGTTGACACCTGAATTGAGTACATGCTGATATCAGGAGGTGTCCTCAACCATTAAACATTTGAAAATTCAAATCTATTCATACTTCAGCATGAAATTCACATTGCAGCCTAGGTTCACTGCAGTTTGTTCATCCCTAGAGAATTTAAATAATTAGTTTTATGATTATGCATAGAAGATGCATTTTACTTGTAACAAGCCAGAAAGAGGAAATCTTATCCATTTGATTTGAACAATTACAAGCCCATCATTTAAATAACATAAAATGAGGCAGATTTTATTCCGTGTCAGTCCTTACCTCTTAACTGGCAATGGAGACTTGGTTACTTGAGAACTGTATGGGCAGAACTGTATGGGTATGGCACTCTGTTTTGGAGTCAATAGTTGAGCTTCAATGTCACAGGTATTTGATCAAGGTTTTATTAAACATAATAAGAATACCATACCTCATTTATAACTACCATTTATAAGATATGGTTATTTTATGATGTTTATTCATTATTTTTGCTGAAGATGTTGGAATATCCTGTATACATTGCCTCAGAATTTGATATTTCCTTTCCCCATTAGAGATTTAGGTTGACTACTAGGTGCATTTTACTTGTAGATGACACAATCACAATTACTAGCTGTTTTTTGCATGACAGTGTACAGTTTCAATTCCATGTTCAATTCTTTAAAGTTATTATAAAATTAAACTAAATAGTGCAACTCTGGGAAACATTTATTTATTTATTTATTTTATTTATTTAATTACATTTATATCCCGCCCTTCTCCTTGCGGACTCAGGGCGGCTAACAATTAGATAAAATACAAACATAGAAAACACCTTTAAAATTAATTAAAAAGAAATATTTAAACTAATCTGATTAAAAGTAATTAAAACCCCTTTAAAATCCCTTAGGCCAGTCCCGCAAGCTGGAACAACCATGTCTTGA
>NW_015387921.1:377945-382324 GCF_001527695.2 Protobothrops mucrosquamatus | reverse complement strand
CGGGGTTCCAAACCCCTTCATTAAGGCCGGCCCTCGGAATCGTGTTGGGCCATGCCTGCGCGATGGGGGAGTCGCGCAGGGCCAGCAGTTCCCTCCTGGAATACAGTCCCGAGTCGTGACAGGAGGTCCAACAGCAGAGTTGGGAAGGGGGAAAGTCCTCGTGGTGGTGGTCAAGGGGTTAGATGGATTGGAAGAAGGCGGCGTAGTTCGTAGATCTTTACACCCCCCATAAGAAAGAAAGAGGGGGGGAGGGAGTTGCAGTCAAAGTCGGCCAGCCAGCAGCGTAGGCCTCCAGGCCCGCCGAGCCCAGTCACACAGGTCCCCAGGGCCCCCAGGCACTCACCGTCAGGCATATCCCTCCGGCCAATGCCTCCCTTGGGCCCTGTCCTCCGCCCGGGCCGTTCTTCTGCCCGGGTCGCTGTGCCACTGTGCCGGCGCATCCTCCGGGCCGCTGTATACCACGCTGCTGGGCCGGCACAACCTCCGGGCCACTGTATGCCACGTTTCTGGTCACTTCTCCCTACAGGCCGTCGGGCCACCCCGGTCCCCAGGCCGCCAGGCCACCAGGCTGCCACGCCACTAGGCCCCAGACTCTCGTCGGGCCGCCAGATCTTCAACAGGCCGCAGGGCCGCCCCTGCATCGGGCCGCCAGGCAGCCGCGCCAGGCCGCTAGGCCGCCATAGCCTCGGGTCGTAGATTTTCCCAAGGCCGCTGAGCTGCCATCGCGTCAAGCCGCTGGCCATCGCCGCATCAGGCTGCCGCCGCATCCGGCCGCCGCTCTTCCTGGCCGCCAGGCCCCAAGTCCTCCGGCCGCCGATTTTCCTGGCCGCCAGGCCCCGAGTCGACCGGCCGCCGATTTTCCCGGCCGGCCGCCGATTTTCCCGGCCGCTAGGCCCCGAGTCGACCGGCCGCCGATTTTCCCGGCCGCTAGGCCCCGAGACGACCGGCCGCCGACTTTCCTGGCCGCCCCGCTCTTCTCGCCAGGCCTCTCCGCTCGGCTTCTCCGCCTCTCCGCTCTCCGCTTGCGGCCCCGCCCAGGTGGTCCCGCGGTCCGACGCGCCTTCTTCGCTCGCCGACCCTCTCCTCCTACCAAACTCCGGCCGGTGAGCACCCCCGGACCTTCAAAGGCTCCCCATCTCCGCTGAGGACCCCGCGGAGACTACGGAGCCGAAAGCAGTAGGTCTGCCATCACGCACATGCGCAGTATACATGATTATGAAATCATTGATAGCCAAATCTATACAATTGCAATCCAGTGGCATGAGGATAAGATAATGCAAATTATCCCTTATCAGAAATTATCCCTTATAGAATACCAAATAAAAAAAGTTGAAGACAAGCTATCCACCATATATTTATCATTATATTTCATATCTGCAGTAAAAGCAATTTATTTAAAACTTCTCCCTGAATTTTCTGCTGGGATACTCATGGATATGTGTTTGTAAGTCCTAAAAAAATAATATATGGCTGGAGAAATATTAAAATATGAACTTTTTTATTTCAAATATTTTTATTATTAATCTGATTTATCCCAGGTAGTTAGCATAGAATTAAAATGCAAAATAAGAAGTAGTATCATAAAATAATAGAAATATATAATAGTAATTGAGGACAGAATAAGTGAATAAATTATAAAGAGTATTTACAATTTATTTAATATGTACAGTATGTTAATGATGTTTATAAAATAAAGCCCTTTCATTCACTTATAAAAAGGAAAATAACAAGGGGAAATACTAGTTTGGTCTAGCAGTTAAGTCACTCAAAGCAGGAGACCATGAATTCAAGTCCTGCCTTAGCCATGAAAATCAGCTGGGTAATTTTGGGCCAATCACTCTCTCTCTCAGCCCAACTCACCTCATAGGGTTGTTGTTGTGGGTAAAATAGGATGAGGAAGGTCTGTTAGATATATTCTCCACCTTGAGTTATTTGTAAAGAAACATAAAAGTAGGATACAAATAAATAAAATGCAAAAATTGTAGAACTGGTTAATTGTACCTGAAGAGCTGTTTGATGGAATTCTGCTTGAAAGGTTACAAGTGACAATTACCAAATTTGGGAAGCATAGGATGGTTTGATTGTAGACTAGATATTTTGTTCTGCAGATCTTTGAGAAATGTATGAATATTATTAAGGAAGTTTCTTGTACATTTGATTTAGAGAAAGAATATGATAAAGTGACCAGTTTATGAAATGTTTCATGAGAAAGTGATGTTACATGATGATCGCTGAATGTAGTACAAGTAGTATGTAACAAAAATAATATATGCATGAAAATAAATGTAATGATTAATGAATAGTTTAGCATTGACAGGGAGTAATATAAGGATGTGAGATGTCCATTGGCTATACTAGTTGGAAAAATAAAAATAAATGTTTGTTGTGACCAAGGTGTGCTGACCAGGAAGAGAATGTGTCAAACTGAGAATCTTAATGATTTCCATTGCAAATTACATAGACTGTACTATACTTGGGGGTTATCTGAAGAAAAAAAAATCCAACACCAAAGTAGTTGTTGCAAATGTATGTCCTTCTTCAGTTACTATTATAGCTGTTCTGTGCAACCAAATTTTCTGCTGTAGGTTGTCAGTCCAATACATTACATAACGTCAGAACCCATTCCTATTTCATTTCTACCTATCCCCTCTAACCTAAAAACAAATCCCACCTTCCCCTGGGTTCTGTCATACTCCCAAGGGGGAGAGGGGATGTGCCAGCGGGGTTATTGCTTTCCCTTCCTCTATTCACTACAATGTAATCTTTTGCTTCATTTATTGCTTCTGTGTCCGCTGCCCACTACAATGTAACAATTTGCTTCCTGCACTGTATCTCTCTCTGACCTTTCTTCTCCCTAACCTGTCAACTAGGAAAAGGGGGGGGGGGGAGAAAAAAAAGACAACCTTCGGAGCCTGGGCTTATTTCTCCATTCTCAAAAGGATGTGCGAAGAGCTGCCTGAACAGCGTGCTATGAACGGAGCTGGACCAATGTTATCTCCCCTTTCCCATGATAGACTTAATACCTGGGGATTGGCTGGTTTGAACCATCCAGATGAACTGTTGGGTAGGGTTTGCTTGAGAAGGAATCCCTCAGATCCTATCTATTATGCCTGCTATCAACTACTTTTAATAAAAGTTCCTGTTGGAGGAAACCATCAACAAGAGTTCTGCTTTCTTAAAATGTGGGATTGAAGTGGGTCCTTACCTTAGACAGGATCTGCAGTACTAGTCAACCCGGAAGGAAGACCCTTACCGGGGGACTTTGCAAAAACTACAATGTCAGATGACGGGGCATGGAAGGAAGAACCCACCATGAAAGGGAAGTCCTCCCTCCAGCAGGGATCCTGCCAGTTGTCGGGATCTGAGACATCATACTCCTCAGAAGAAGAAGTGGTGGAAACGTACGACCACAAACCTCGATGGTCAATGGGCGTTGGCAAGAAAGACAAGTGGGAAAAAGTATCGAGGAAAGTGACCCTGAGATGGAGAAATCCCTGCACCTTAGCGAAGAGGAAAGAGGTCGCACACAGCACTTGAACTGGATCCTAGAGAAAGCTATTAACCTGATGAAAAGAACCCTCAGCTCTCTCATGGAGGAGAACCCTGAATCCCGGGACCGCACTAACACCTTGGGCTACAACCGGAGAGAGACTGAGGGGGAATCAGAAACTGTAGCCCTGGGGACTTCTGGTGGTGACAGGCTGCATTGCATGGCGGCTTTTCTTAGCCGCCCGTCCGGGAGCACGTCAAAGCCTGAAGAGACAGCGCTTTCCAGCTGTCTCTCAGCTCGGAACCTCGTCCCTCGGGCGAAGAGGGAGGGGTGAGTATGTCCAGATAGGGCTAGAGCTTCCTTTCGCCCCGGTTTTGTTTTAATCCAGGGTGGAAGATGTTAGCTCGCCCGGAGTCAGGACGTTCTCCGCGCCCCGAGACGCCTTCGCTCCTTTCATTAGGAGCGAAGCCAGATGCAGCTCCCACCGCTGCGATTAAAGGTATCTGAATTTAAAATTATAAGCAGACAGAACTATGCAGGAGTTTGGCAATATAATGGCTTATTTCGAGACTTTGATTCTGGAAATTACAAAGATCTTTTTTTTACTTTGCGATGATTTAAAGTGAGAGAAAATGGCTGCGGATTTGCCGTTTCTCTGGATTACTTTCGCTTTTTATTTTTACTCTCGTCTGGTTATCAACAGATACATTGTTGCTTCTCCGGTTCTGGAAAGTTTTAACCGCAATGAATTCATGATGTTTACTGATTGGTGACATTAATATTGTTACTCTTTTTGATGATACTTAAAGAAATTTGAAGAATGGTTTTAAAATGGCTCCGGAACTGGGGGGGGGGAAGTGAGAAAGTAATTTTTTTGGGTTTTTTTTGG
>NW_015387921.1:332335-370794 GCF_001527695.2 Protobothrops mucrosquamatus | reverse complement strand
TTTAAAACAATGGTACAATACAATACAAAATTTAAAAAGATTAAAAATAACTATTTAAATTTGGCCGCTTCTACTAAAAATTTAATTTAAAACCCCTTTAAAATACCCCTAGGCCAGTCCTGCCTGCTGAAATAACCAGGTCTTAAGGGCGCGGCGGAAGGAGGGGAGATCCGGGATCACCCGGATCTCTGGGGGCAGCGTCCTTGGGGCAGGCAGCCAAAAGAAAAGCTGCCATCGACACAGGAATTCAAACCGGAAGTCCGATTGATTTAATATTAATGATGTGAAAGAGAATGAAAAACTGGGAGGAAATGTAAGATGGAGAGTTGGGAAAAAGGAGTATTTTTGAAGCTTATGTTTTTTAAATTTTTGGATGAGTAATATATATGTATGCAATTATATTACTTTAGACAATTTAAAATTTGCGTAAGATGGAGAGTTGGGAATAAGGAATGTTTTTGAAGTTTATATTTTTGATTTGTTGGATTAGTAAAATGTCTATTAGAATTTAAGATGATTAAGGATATATAAATATAATTGTAGTATTTTAAAGGATTTAAATAAGAAAAATAAGATATTAGATGATTAATGTCATATATGTATGCAATTATATTTTAGAATTTAAGATGATTAAGGATACATATAAACATAATTGTATTATTTTAAAGGATTTAAATAAGAAAAATAAGATATTAGATGATTAATGTCATATATGTATGCAATTATATTATTTTAAAGAATTTAAAATTTGTATTTAAGGAAAATGTTTGTTGGAATTTAAGATGATTAATGATATATATAAACATAACTGTATTATTTTAAAGGATTTAAATAAGAAAAATAAGATATTATACGATTAATGTTATATATGTATGCAATTATATTATTTTAAAGAATTTAAAATCTGCATTTATTGGGATTAAGATATTTGAATATTATAAGAGAAATGGTAGAGTTTAATTTTTAGATGTTTGGATTTGGGGAAGATGGATAATTATGTTTTGTTATTATTTGAGTTAAAGTTTTTTTTTTTAACTGATTGCTTTATGAGGTGTTGAATCCTGTATTAGTTCTGGGAAGTCGGGGGGGGAGGGGTTTAAGGGGAAATTATAAATTGATGTCTTTAATAATTATAGGTATAATTGTATTAATAAGAGGATATTCCCGGCTGGTTCCCCAAACTGCACTCTGTGTGGTGGTCAGAAGGCGGAAGGGATGTTGAAGTGGAAGGAGGAGAGGTTGTGGGGCTAGGGGGAGGAAAGAGAGGGAAAGTGGATGTGGGTGGAGGCAAGGCAGGGACTGCCGGGGGTATTCAGAAATATTTTGAGTAAGATTCTTTATTAATAAAAAAATATTCCCGGCTGGTTCCCCAAACTGCACTCGATGTGGTGGTTAGAAGGTGGAAGGGATGTAGAGTGGTAGGAGGAAGGAGGAGAAGTTGTGGGGTTAGGGGGAGGAAGAAAGTGGATGAGGATGGAGGCAAGGCGGGGACTGCCGGGGGTATCCGGAAATATTTTGAGTAAGATTTTTCTTTTGTTGTTGTTGGTGTTTGTAGATGCATCATTTGTATTTGTTTTTTAATCAAAAATAATAAAAAAATTATATATATATATAAAAAGAAACTAGCCCTGGGGATGTCCACGGAGACAGCAGCTACCATTTTGGCAGCCCCCACTCCCCACCAACCTGCAGACAGTGATCAGGATGGGAGACAACACCATCGGCGGCAAAGGCACCGAACCATCCAAAGATTCCCACTGCTGGATGTGAAATTCAGGGGGGAGTCACAACGCTTGGGGTTCTTTCTAACCCAAGTCCTTAGCTACATGGAAGAATATGGGCGAGACACCCCCAGCGACAAAACCCATATCTTTATCGTGCAATCCACTTTGTATGGGGTGGTAGCAGACTTGATGGTGAACCTGCATGCTCTAGAGCTCTACAACTTCAATCACTACATGTCCTCCCTGAGAAGGCAATTCAACGACCCCCTGGCTGATCAAAAAACCTGCGAGAGAATCAAAATGGTGAGGCAGGGCAGATGCCCGGTAGCTGAGTATACATAAGAATTCCGGGCCATCACGAGCAAGCTAAACTGGCCAGAAGACATCCTCCTTAGCCATTTCAAAGACGGCCTAAACTATGACCTGTATGATGCCTGCCTGCATTGTGGGGACCCACGCCGACTCGATGAATGGTATGTCCTGGTGGAGGAAGCAGAGATCGATCTACTGAAGAGGCACCGCTGAGGAAAACCATGGGGCCACTCACCTCCTGAGCTGATGTGCGAGCCAGTGAAACCACTGGCTATGGCCAAGAAGTCAATGGGCTATTTCAAATGTGGGAGAGAGGGGCATCGTGCCATAAAATGCCGCTTGAAAACCCCTCAGTGCAACCCAAACCGATCACCGGCCAGGAAATCAGGGAAGTCCTCAGCCAAACCACGAGAACCCACCACGAGAATGACCGAGGCTGTGAAGTCCCCACCCCCTGCCAAGTGTGGGGAGGGAACTCTGGCCTACACCACAGGGGCGGTGGACACCTCGGACGACAGCTCAGACAGCAAACCCCTGGTAAGTGGACCCATCACACCCATCCTCAAGACAGTGATTATATTAGCCCCCTCCATGCCCGAAGCTGTCAAAGTGAAAGCCTTAATAGACTCTGGCTGCACCTGCTGCCTCATTAACCCAACGCTAGTGGGGAATTTGGGCATCCTGGTGAGGAGGCTGAAACAACCAATCTCATTTGGCCAGTTAGATGGGTCCATAGCGGGGGGTGTGTGCCAGATACCCTAGCCACTTTACCAGTCCACCTATCCCTTGGGAACCACGAGGAAGGCATAACGATTGTAGTGATCCCAGGAATGGAATGCCCAGTGATCCTAGAGCTGGAGTGGCTAAGGAAATGGAACCCCTGGGTAAATTGGAGGACAGCAGAACTCAATTTCCCAAAGGGGGATTGTGTGAATTTAACCCCCCCCCCAAGGAGCCCTACCAAACCCAGGAGCAGAGAAATCATTGGTGGGAGAGGAAAAGGGGCTACCTGAAATACCGGAGGAATACCAGTTGTCCTCACCAATTCCATCATAAGTACCTTGTACTAGTACTGCTTTTCCTCCGCCTCAGTGGTTCATCAAGAACACTTAGACCCCCAATTGTCATGGTTCTGATAAATGAAACCAATTAAAAGAACTTCAAGGCAAGAATTTCTTCCTAAAGAACATTTTATTCAGGAAACAAAGTATCAACACTTACATAGTTGAACCCAAGGCTGAGATTCCCTCCCCCCAGATACAAAATAGCAAGTTGCAATTCCTACCCCACAAAAGCTGTCATAAATCACATTCCCCAATTAGCGCAAAACACGGGATTTTCTCTCCGGTTCCTCAGCCCGCCAAAAGCTTATCAGACAATGTCCATCCATTGTCACAGCATTGATATCCGGCCCCACTTAACAGAAGGAGTAGTCCTGCGATTTAAACTGAATCATAGGTTAAGGGCTGCCCTTCGGCTTATTTGGGTGTTTGTCATAGAATTTATGGATAAGCCCATTAGCTTTCACATCATTAGATTTTACCCATGTGGCATCTGATAATGGATATCCCTTCCACTGTACTAAACACTGCAACTTTCCTTTACAAAACCTAGAATCAAGAATATGTTTCACTTCATAATGTGTTTGTCCAGCTACCATTAGGGGACCAGGTGCTTTCTTGGGAAGAGGTTGTAAAGTAGATCCATGGAATGGTTTTAATAAACTGCAATGAAATACAGGGCGAATCTTTCCTAGAAGTCGTGGGAGTTTCAATTCCACCATAACTGGATTTATGATTCTGACAATGGGGAAGGGACCTAGATATTTCGGTTCCAATTTCTTACTAGGCAATTTAAGTTGTAGATATTTTGTGGATAAATAAACCTTTTCCCCAACATGGAATGATCTTTGGGGAGACCTTTTTTTTATAAGCTTGCTTTTTATATGTTTCCGAGGCTTTTTTCAGCGTGGTTTTAGTTTTGCCCCAAACTTCCCCCATCCTAAAATCCATTGGTCAAGAGTATGGGAGGTAGAGAGTCCTTGAGGATACTCAGGTATTGGGTTGAATTCTTTCCCCATGGCAATCTTAAAAGGCGTGAAACCAGTGCTAGTATGAACGGGGTTGTTGTAAGCCACCTCAGCAAAAGGGAGGAGGTCAGCCCAGTTTGTTTGTTGATAATCCACATAACACCTAAGGTACTGTTCCACCATCAAGTTTGCTTTTTCAGCCGTGCCATTTGTAGATGGATGAAAAGCCAATGAGAACCCCTGCAATGAGCCAATTATTTTCAGGAAACCCCTCCAGAATGTGACTGTAAACTACACCCCCTTGTCAGAGATTATTCATTTTGGCGTGCCGTGCAGCCTGTAAATGTGCTTAAGGAACATCTTGGCCAATTTCTGGGCTGATGGGAGTCCCTTGCAGGTAATGAAATGAGCCTGCTTTGAAAAAAGATCAATCACAGTCCATATTACTGTATTTCCTCTGCTTTCAGGTAATTCAACTATAAAATCCATTGCAATCTCTTCCCATGGCTGGGAAGGGTCCATGACTGGTTGTAATAGTCCAGGGGGCTTCCCCAGAATTCTCTTCATGGTGGCACACACTGCACAGCTTTTGATATAGTTTTCCACATCTTTTTTCAAACTCAGCCACCAAAACTGCCTGCGAATTAAATGTAGCATTTTCAAATAGCCAAAGTATCCGGCTTGTTTCACATCATGGCTCCTTTGGAGTGCATGGTGAAGGGTTTCAGGCAAATATAATTTCCCCCTTTTGTAAGCTAGTCCATCTCTACAGGTTAGGGTGGTTTGATGGTTTTTAAACCATTGATCATTGAGGAGTTTTTACTCCCTTCTAGGTAGTGCCACCAGGTTAATAGAGCCCAACGAATTGCAAAGTCTTCCTTCTCCCAAACTGCCCACCTACTCTCTCAATCGGTGAACTTTTTTGAGGTGTAGGCACAAGGTTGTTGGACCTCCTCATGATTCTTTTGTAAAAGTACTGCTCCAACTGCTATATCGTTAGCATCGGCTTAGATCACAAATGGTTCCCCCGGGCAGGGGTGCTTTAAAACCGGCTCAACCGCAAACAGTCTTTTCAAATTTTCAAAAGCGGTTTGACAGTTCATAATCCATGTTAGCAGTTGGCCTGGTTGTGGCTTTCTCCCATCTTTACCCATTTCTAATAAGTCTGTTAGAGATAAAGCAATTTCAGCAAATGAAGGAATGAATTGACGGTAGAAGTTTGCAAACCTCAGAAAGCTTTGAAGCTGTTTTTGAGTCCTTGGGGTTGCCATTCAATTACGGCTTTCACTTTGCCAGGATCCATCTCAATGCCCTCACTGGAGATCCAGTAGCCCAAATAATACAATCGGGTTTGGTGGAACTCACACTTCGATAATTTAACATACAATTTAGCATTTAGTAGTTTCTTAAGCACCTCACACACTAAACTCACATGGTCAGCCATATTCCCGCTATAGATTAAGATGTCATCAAGATACACCAAACCCCCCTTGTATAGATGATCATGCAGCGCCTGGTTGATCAGCTGCATGAAGACAGTTGGAGCTCCTTGTAGTCCAAATGGCATAACCTTGAATTGATAGCTGCCCATCGGACAGTTAAAAGCAGTTTTCCATTCATCTCCTTCTTTTATTCTTACTCGGTAGTATGCTTCTCTTAGATCTAATTTGGTGAAGATATGGCCTTTGCTAGATGGGTTAGTAAGTCCTTCATGAGGGGGAGGGGGTACTTATTCTTCACACTCACACAGTTTAACCCCTTGTAATCTACGCAGAGCCTCAGTGATCCATACTTTTTCTCTTTAAATAACACTAGAGCTCCCACTTGGGATTTAGCCAGTTCAATGAAGCCTCTGGCTAGATTTTTATTCACATACTTCTGTAGTTCCTCCATTTTGAGGGGGGACATGGTGTACATTTTTGGTTTAGGCAGCTTGGCCCCCAGTATTATTTCAATGTGCAGTCATTTGGTTGGTGCAATGGTAGGACTTCACATTCCTTCTCACTAAATGCTTCCACTAAGTCCTGGTACTCCCTGGGGATGAGTGGCTCCCCTAGCAAGGGAATGGTGGCTATTTTCACTGTTTCTGCCAGTGGATCGGGCTCTCCATTAATGTCAAAAGAGCCATGAGATCCTATTGACAATCTCACGATCCTCATCCCCTTTTCCCACAAAATGAAAGGTTTCCACTTGTCTAGCCAGGTTAGACCTAAAATCACAGCTTCTGTCATTTTCGGAGCCACCATAAAACAGATGAGCTCCAAATGTTCACCTATTTCTAAATGTACCAATTCAGTTCGGTGGGTGACTAAGGTTCCTCCCATTAAAGATCCATCTGCTTGTTCAAATCTCATGGGTTTTGGAAAGCAATCTTGCTGGTATGCCCATTTTAAGGGCAATTGGCAAGCTGATAATGCATCAGGAGCACCCTGAGTCCATTAGCAACTTCAAATCCATTTGTACCCCTGTCTTAGGAACTATGATCTTGGCAGCGAGTGAAAAAGGTGGAATGGTTCGACTCATCATCGGGTCATTTTCCCCCTCATCATTGCTATCGTAGGAAGCCAGAGTGGTGGTGGATCCGGATGGAGTCTCGACTCTCTCCTGCGTAGGTGATGCAACCTGGGTGACAGGTTCTTGGGCAGCCCAGTTTGACTTTTCTTTGTTTGGCGGCTGAGTGGGTTTCTTCCTTTCTGGCGGTCCTGATCTACCTCTCTGCTGGGGATACGGGACCGGACAATCCGCCACTTGATGTCCCTGCTGACCACACCTGAAACACTTGATCGGTGGTGCTGGAGAGGGCCTGGGAGATTCAGCTGCTTTTTTCATTGGAAGTTGATGGGGAGATGGTCGTCTGGCAGATTCTGGTCTTGGAACTGTTCTGGTAGTGGCCGGCTTTTTTTGACAGGTTAGCTTGATATCTATCTTTACTGCTGTCTGGTACCATTTTTGTAATCGTTCAGGAACTCCTTGGTAGATGCAGGCCTGGAATAGGTTGCCATCCAGGCCCTCTTTGAAATGGTGCACTAGGGATTGTTCTGGCCACTGCTTGATAAGGCTTGCGACCCTTCTGAATTCATGCACATAATCCATTGCCAGTCTGCCAGCTTGCTTCATTTCATAAGTGTCTTTCTCTGCTCTCAAGGCTATGGAGTTGTCTTCAAATAGGGTTCTCAACCCCCGGATGAATAGATTGAAATTCCATAGGTGCCTGCTCATTGTACAGACTATTGAGCCACTCAGAAGCCTCTCCCTCCAGGTTAGCTGCAATGACATCAACCATTGTCACCTGGTCTAGATAGGCATCGCCATTGCAGTTCACATAAGAACACACCTGATTCAAAAAGAAAGTTAACTTCTCAGGGTCCCCATCAAATGTAGCTTTTTGGGGGGGAACAGCCATGCATTGCTGTCAGTCTAGCAGATTGTGCATTTACCCATAATGCTGCATCAGGTCACGATGGAGGTCTCTTTCCCATTGCCTCCTGGGAAGGGGCCTGGGACTGGCATGGCGACGAGGGTAAAGATCAGGGCTGTGTCGTTGGTGACGGGGCTCAGGGCTCTATCAATAGCAGTGATGGTCAGGGCTGCCCCTGTCCCTGTACTGGTCAAAGCCATCCTGGTCTCTGTAATGGTCAGGACTCTCCCTGTGCCAGGGAGAGGCCAGGCTGCGGTAACACGGGTAGCAATCGGGGCTCTCAGAGGGGCGATGGCGCTCAAGGCTAACATACCATTCTCAGTGCCCAGGGCTGTCATATCAATGATGATGGGCTGGACCTGATGACCACTGATGATGATTGGGACTGGCATGCTGCTGCTGATGGTCCGGACTTCTCTCCCGCATGGGGCTTGAGGCTAATGCTGGTGACGGCAAAGGTGGGGAGGCAGCCCTGGCCCCTAGTATGGGACTAGGACTTCTCCTGGTCAGGGAACTGCCTCTGCCTCATTTGCTGGTAGGCAGAGGAGGGGTGGCTCACTTCTTGTTTCCCACATCCAGCCCTTCAAATATCTCCCTAAAATGCTTGACTGACTGGCTCTGGACTGCAGTCAGGTACTTCCAATCACCTGAGTTGTCCAACAGTGTCATCCTTTTCACCCCTTGTCTATCAGGAGAGTGTGTCCTTTGGGGAGCTGGCAACGAGTGTTCAGTTTAGGTTGCTTTCAAACAATCCTTCTTTGGCTGGTCATTTCTGATTGCTGTGGGTCTCCATTAGGTAGGATTCACTCAGACAACCAGATGAGCTCTTTAGTCTTTGGTCTTGCCCCCATTGCTGAAGCATCCGAGATTACACTTTCAATTGGCACAATGGCCTGTGCTCCATCCGCCAATGTAACAGCTGTGACTACGGTGCTGGTAACAGGGTTCTCCTTCTTCTCCATGTTGGGATCTTCCCTGAGTCTTTTTCAGCCTCCTTTCTACTTTGGGTAGGTGACTGGAGCTCAGGACCCCATAATTTTAAAGAAAAAGGGAGTCTTGGGTTAATGTCATGGTTCTGATAGATGAAACCAATTAAAAGACCTTCAAGGCAAGAATTTCTACCTCAAAGGACATTTTATTCAGGAAACAAAGTATCGGCATTTACATAGTTGAACCCAAGACTGAGATTCCCTCCCCCCAGATACAAAGTAACAAGTTGCAATTCCCACTCCACAAAAGTTGTCATAAATCACATTCCCCAATTAGCGCAAAATGTGGGCTTTTCTCTCGGGGTCCTCAGCCTGCCAAAAGCTTATCAGACAATGTCCTTGAGTTCCCACACTTCTGCATTGTTATGGCTAGCTAAACCCTCAAGCATTTACCCCACCCCCTTCTACATCTGCACTCTAAAAGAACAGAAAAGACACATTAAAAACAAAGGTAAAATGAGTGCTGAATCTCAGTTGTCAGAGCATGGACATCCATTGTCACAGCATTGACACCAATGCTTCCTCACTGTGCTACAGATCAGGGCTAGAAAACAGGCTGATTCAAGGGATTTTTTTCCCCCATGGAATCCCATTAAATTTTTTCAGAATGCTAAAATTCCACAGAATCCAGTTTCAAAAATTCTACTATAGATTGCATAAAGGCCTGCTGCACTCTACATCTCACATCACTATACTAAGTCTTGGCCAATAGCAATAAGAACACATCTCGTCCCTGCTTCCAAGAAAAGCCTGATGACAGAATATGAAATCTCCACTCAAGTTGCCTAGAAAGTCACAAAATATTAAAAACATTCAAAATGTTGTCCCCAATATAAAATACATGTTGTTCCTAGTATAAAATAAATTAGCATGTTTTGTTTCATGCTTAGAACACATACTTTTTAAAAAGGTAGAAAACCCTTGGGATTTAACTCTTGAGCCATTTTGTTCATTTACATGAAATATTATTAGACAGGTTTCGGCTTCTCTCTCCACTATATGTGAATAGCAAGGGAAAAAAGCAAATATGGCACAGTATGATTTCTATAATTGGGAATGATATGGCCACTGTTCCCTGGTCTATTATTTTCAAGAAAAATACATATTTCATTATTTAATTGTTTGCAATAGGTTCACTTTAATTTTATCATAGTCTTTGGACCACCTAAAGTACGTTAAGTACTTTAAAATGACTATGAAATTAAATATACTGTATTGCCTTGAAATTAAGACCTGGACTTTTTCTTTTGCTTCCAAAAGAGGCACCAGGTCTTATTTTCAAAGTGTGTATGTGTCTTTTCCACTCACCTCACCACTGTAGCACCAACAGCCCCACCCAGCCAGCCCACTTCTTCTGTGGCTGAAGGAGCAGCTTCATTCTGCAGTTGAGAATGGAGCTTGGGCCTGCATATCGCCATCAGAGGCCTTTCTGGAAAAACCTGTGTAGCCGAGAACGAAGCTATGGATTGAATCCATAGCTTGGTTCTTGGCTGCAGATGCCTTCTGGAAAGGCCTCTGTCAACAAAATTCAAGCCTAAGGTCCATTCTCAACTGCAGAATGAAGCTGCTCCTTTGGTCGCAGAAGAAGTGGGCTGGTGAGGGAAGTGTTGATCCATGGGAGGCCTGGCTGCAGTGGTAAGCTCCACCCCTGCCCTAGCCAGGGGACCCTAAATGGGTCAAAAGTTGCCCTGGAGAGGCGACAAAGAAAGTGGGGTGCTCCGATGATCCCGGAACGACGGTGGTCAATCCGTTTGATCCAGGGGAAGCCCTCTAATCCAACAGGAGAAAGACTAGCTCAGTGATGGCGAACCTTTTAGAGACTGAGTGCCCAAACTGCAACCCAAAACCCACTTATGCATCATCGAGTGCCGGGTGGGTGTGGCCCACTGGGTGGGCGTGGCCCACCCAGTGGGCGTGGCTGTGGTGGTAATGGCAGACTGGGTGGGACTAAAAAGTTCAATCAATCAATTCCAACTTTGCAAGATCTTTTTTTTCCGCGAGAAGTTGAAATTGACTGATTGAACCTTTTGTTTTTTTTGCACATGGCGGCAGAGGCCTAAAGCAAAAAGGTTTTATAAAACCCAGCTGAAAGCCTAGGACTGGGGCGACAGCACGCGTGCCCACAGAGAGGAGTCTGAGTGCCACCTCTGGCACCCGTGCCATAGGTTCGCCACCACTGGACTAGCTGCATACCAGTGTCTAGCCCAACCTACTTGCAGCCAAAGTCCAAGAACACGAACTAGAACAACAGTGAACAGTGTGCTTGGAATTGGTGAGAGTATTGATCTTCTCTCTTCTATTTTGTAACTGATTCCTTGGAAAAGATCCCCAAAGTAAGAAATCCTATTAAAGTGAAGGGAGGGGACTACACCCCACTCCTCCATAGATGGAAGCAGCGAATTAACTTTTAAGGGGGAAAGAAATATATTTTAAAATGAAATTTATAATACTACCATCTGGATAAATCTAGAAACTAAGAAAATTGTTAAGATTTTACACCCTAAAGGGTTCTGATAAAATTATAAAAAAAGATTTTTTTTGTTTGAAAAAACTGGAAAACAAACAACTACTGACATCTAGTGGAGAATCAGAGTATAGAACATAAACAAGACTGATTCAGAAATTGGCAAGATGCCCAGAAACAAAGAATAATCTGTTCCCTTGAACTTTAATAAATCTCAAGAAGACAGCTGGGAACAAAGAAAGAAAACATACTGAGCCAGCCATAAGATTAAAAAGGATCTGCAGAAAAAGAAATACTCCGACTGCTGTTTAAGCCCAATAATTGTTTACAGAAAAAGAAAAACTTTGACTCTTGGCTAATCTCTCAGGGGGGAATTTATAGGAAGGATTCAAGGCGGCTAAATATACTGGATTGCAATTCTGACTGTTGATAATTGACCTCTAAATAGAAGCACTGTTATGAAATACTGCTTTCACTGATGCCTTGAAAATTGGAAACACATTGGATTACAAAACCATATATAAAGATAAGAACTATATAAGATTGGGTTGTTTGGATTCTGAGATTGATTGGTTTGAGAAGGCTAATCACAGATACGATGGCATTGATGAAAGATTATTTGGAGGGGGGAGATAATATGGATATTGTATACTTATCAAAAAATGACAGGAAACCACATCTAATATCTACTCCTGAAAGATCTAGCCTGGAATATCAGAAACCTCCAGAAGCAATATTCCAAGACAAGGCAAATACTTTCCAGGAGGAAATGTATGCAATGTTATGACAGATACAAATAACAATGGCTTCAAACCACAAGGAGATCAAAAACAATTTTTTTAAACAACAAATTTTATTTTTTATTTCTTAGAACAAAGTGCTCGAGACACACTGTGGTGTTGGGGCAATCAAACATCCAACAATAAAGCCATATATGAATAACTCAAATCAATGCATTAAATATTCCCTCTCTATTTCCCTCAAATAGCATAATATATTTAAAATAATCCATTTCTTTTTCTTTTTTTTTAAAATAAAGTTTTATTAATTTTTGTAATTGAACAACAAATATCAATATGATGCATTTACATATACAACCAATAAAAAAATAATCCAGATCGATACATTTTCGGAGACGCTCGGCGGTCCCTGCCTTGCCTCCACCCTCATTCACTTTCCTGTCCTTCCTCCCTCTATTCCCACAACCTCTCCACCTTCCTCCTTTCCACCTAACTACATCCCCTCTCCCTTCTTAACCGCCTCTTCGAGTGCAGTTTGGGGTGCCAACCGAGCATCTCCTTTTTTCAATACAATTGTTATTCACCTATAACATATAAATACATCAATTTTTATAATTTTAATCCCCTAATCCCCTTCCCCCCTCCCCCCCTGACTTCCCAGAGCTGAGTACAGGATTAAACATATAATAATCCAAATTTAACCCAAACAACCCAACCATAATATAAACAAGTATAAACTTACTTTAACTCTAACATACAATCACCTTAACTATGAACTATATATTTAACTTATATATAAAAAATATTTATAAGTAACCATAATTAATCAAAAGCTATATGGTAATTGTTCATTTCATATTTTCTCTGAATATAATCTATCCATCTTCTCCATACCAAAATAAATTTATCTTGATATTGATCCTTCAGGTATGCGGATATTTTTGCCATTTCTGCAAAATATGAAACTTTCTGTCTCCAATCGTCCATATTCAGTAATGTCTCCTTTTTCCAATTTTGAGCAATCAATGTCCTTGCTGCTGTTACACAATACAACATCAAATTCACTTCTTTTGAGTCCAGATAAAATAATCCATTTCTAAATTACATTTCTATAAATTCTAAACCTGTTTTTAAGCTTTATAAATTTACAGTTACCATAGTCAAATTTAACCTTAAATTAACACATTATCACTTCAGGTATCCTTTCCAGATATATTCTAGTTCTGATCTCTTAAATCCTTAATTTTTATCACAAATCTTGTTTATTTCTTCTTCAACTACACACTATGTATCCTGAATAAAATAAAATATTACTCTACTCTATACATATATAATCCATCAATCAATCAACCTCTTTAACCTAGCAAAGTAATATCAAACCTTAAATCATTTCAGGCTATTAGGCAAAATTCAAATTTCATCCAAGTAATTATCATGCCTAAAAACACCCATATTATCACACAAAAACATCATCCTACTAATTTAACATGTTCAATTAATTATTGAGTCAATCCAGATCTAAAATATTTTCTTCATTCCATTACATAATAGTTTTCATACAAATAAACCTATTATTCTAAAAATAAATTCTTAGTCTATTTAAAATATATATTCTAGTAATCACCCATTTTTCTCTTACTTCTAACTCTAAATCTTAATCCTTAAATCAGTCCATAGTTCTACAATGCCTTTTAATCCATCCCATATAATTTTAAGTTTCTCTTTTCAGTCTTATTCTGGCCTTCTTTTTGTGCCAGGCAGGTTTCCATAACAAAGCTTCCTTTCAGCCGATAGATCTCCTTCTGTTGCTTGTAATGTCATTTGAGTCAATAAACAACATCCCATCCTCTGGATTGAGTATCTATTTCTCTTGTCCCTAAAGTCTTGTTGCTTTAAAGGTTCAAATCTCAGTCCTTGGTTCTTCTGATCCTCAAAGATGTAGATGAAGTGTTTGTAAGGTAAAATAAATTCCTTTTTAATCTCAATTGATTCCTCTTCTGGTGTATTTTGATATATAGAATGGTCAGGTGCAGTCTGAAAGTCAGTTTGAGCATTTGGGGTAAGGCTTCTGGCTCTTAATTCTGTAGTAATCTCTTTCATTTTATCCCATATTTCTTCAGTAGCCTCATAAATCTTTTCCAATATAAGTTTACAGTTTAATTGAGAATGAGGTTTCTCCATTTTAATAGTAATTGAAGAGAGTCCCTTTTTTCTTTTAGTGGAGGCTGTATTTAATAAAAGTTAAGCAATATCCAACCCCACAATTCCCACAGCTGCATCAGCTTATCTTTTCTCTTCAAGAGTAGTTTGAAGGACAAATCCACCTCATCTCCAAACAATAACCAGCAGTTGCAATGTTACTTTTTTGCCACTAGATGTCCTCAGTAGATTAAAAAATCGTTCTGTCTTTTAAAGAAAAAGGTGGAAAAAGAAATAATCTTCCAGTATAAAATAATAGTACAGCTCTAAAAAAGAATTTTTTCTGTACCCCAAAGTAGATAAAAAATAAAATGTGATCATTAAAATTATTTATTCTATCCTTTTGTTCAATGCCTTTGTTCCCACACAAACAAAAGCTGCTTTTTCAAGACAGAGAAATAATTCCAATGAAGCTTTTACAGGGAAAAAAAGACAAAATAGGGTGAAGAGAGGAGCAGGAGGGGTCTCACCCGGATCATCTATGGTGGGTCTACTTAGATGTTGCTGTGACTTTCGGCTGGTGCAGCAGGTAATCAGCCATCTTACTGGATGATCTTTGCTCCGTCGGCCCTAAGGAGATAGCTGGGGCCACGGGAGAAGCTGCTTCCCTCCCGCAATCACCAGCAAGCCTCCTCCTCGGTGGTTGCCCCTCCAGAGTGACTTTCGACCCACTAGGGGGTCTACCAGCAAAGAAAACATGGCCGGTGTGGAGACGAGTCTCCAAACACGACTGGGATTGCCACAAACCGGAACCGAAAGTGAGATCAAAAACAATTTTGATGACATAAATGAGCACATCTCCAATCTAAACTTACAATAAAAAACCCTCTCAGAAAATAATGATAAAGAATGAACAAACAAATCAGATAATAGAAGAAACTAGAAGAAACTGACTTAAACAGCAAAGCTACAAATGAAGAAAATTACAACTTAACACAAACAGGAAAAAATCTACAAGATTTTCCATAACAATAAAAATGGAAAAGATATTTTATTTGTCAGGATGTCAAAATAAACCCGAATACAAGAAAGAAGATTTAACAAAATGGACTATAGAACTGCCAGTAGAATCATTAGAGTTTGTGAGACAAAAAGCACATATCCTATGCAATTTGTCCTCCTCACTCCCAACAATACCAACAAAAATACAGGAACTTCTTGGCAAGGGAAATATATTAACTTGGCAAAAGAAGAAGGCCAGAGTTAGATTCAAAAGATTTGGTTCACCTTACCAGTTGGAATACTACATGAGCAAACATCTGTTTGAATATGATTAAAAAACAGATAATTTTGGATATAAAGGGGCTCTATAGTAAGAGGAATAAGAGATATAAGTAGTATAGTATTTTTTACAATATATGAAATGTAAAAATGTTGGGATATGTAAATGAAAAATTTGAAATTTAAAGGTAATTAATTTGAAGAGAACTAGGACTGAGGAATGACTGAAATATTTAGGGGAAATTAAGCTTAAACAAGATAACTTTTACAAATATAAGTGAAATATAAAAGATGTTATATGTAGATGTTATAAGATAGTTAAGTAGTATAGTATCCTTATAACACATGAAATATTAAAATATTGGGATGGTATATGTAAATGGAAAGCTTTAGATATTTAGATAATCAATACTGAGAAAATTATGATTGATAAAATGGTTTGAATATTAAGGGGAAATTAAGCTTAAATAAGAATTATGAAAATAGGATGCATGATGAACTAATAAGATGATTTTTATAAATACAATACAAGTTGATCAGAAAAAATGTCATATATGGACGTTATTATTTGTACAAACATGAAAAAATTGCTATATTTAATCATTTATGCATTGAAAATATTAAGAATTATACTGTTTTAAGGTTGACAAAGGAGAATACTATCAGAAGAAGGGAAGATCAAAGAAATATACTACTAATTAATAAACTAATTTTGGAATTATAAAAATTACTCATTATTGATTGTTAGTTAATTATTGTTGATTGTTTTTTAAATATATGAACCAAGACAACACACTTTCACTAGACCCTAGGGATTGTGATTGTAAAAATCAATAAAATATATTAAAAAAATAAAAATAAAAAGGACATTGAAAGTTATGTGGCTAGCTGCCATACCTGCGCAGCAGCTAAACAAAGGCAAGGGAAAACACCAGGGCTCTTACAGTCAGTGTTGAGCCCTTCAGCACCCTGGAGAGAGATCTCCATGGACTTTATTGTGGAGCTCCCCAAAAGCGCAGGAAATGGTGTCATTTGGGTCGTTACTGATCTGTTCTACAAATACGCCCATTTTATCCCATGTCAGAAGATTCTGACTGCAAAAACTTTGGCTAAATTATTTGTGCAGCATATTTATCGTCTACATGGGGCCCCACAGCATATAATATCATATAGGGGTGTCCAATTCACTTCCAAATTCTGGTAAGCCTTTCTGGATCTTCTAGGTTCTGATCAAGGACTGTTGTCTAGTCATCATCCTCAAACGAATGGGGGTACAGAATGAACGAACTCTATTCTGGAACAATACCTTAGATGTTTTATCAATTATCAACAAGATAACTGGACTGATTTGTTACTGATTGCTGAAGTGGCCTATAACAATGCGGTGCACTCCAGCACCAGTTTCAGTCCCTTCCAAGTGGCTAACAGACAGAATTTCATCACTATGCCTGAATTGCCTGCTAACAAAACTGCCATTCCTTCCCTCAAGGAATGGGTACATCAGTTGCAGAACATTTGGCCCATTGTTAGGAAAGCTCTGGATGAAGCCAAGGCAATATATAAGGCCCAGGCAGATAAAAAACAAATAGAGTCTAAACTCTTTCATATAGGGAATAGGGTCTACCTTTCCACTAGGTTTTTACAGTCGTTGTAACCATCCAAACAGTTAGGGCCAAAGTATATCGGTCCTTTCCCCATTACATGTATTATAAATCCTGTCACTGTGGAATTAGAACTCTCCAAGAGTGTAAGACAAATCCACCCTATTTTCCATTGCAGTCTGCTGAAACCTGAGATTACTTCTGCATTAAGGCCTCTGCTCCTACCCTGCAGCCCTTTATGGTAGAGGGTACTTATATATGAATATTATCCTGGGATTAGGTTTGGGAAGTCCGGGGGTGGGTGGGGTTTTTTTACTTGTTATTGTGTTTATTATGCTTATGATTGTTTTTTTATGATGGAAAATAATAAAATTTCTTTGAAAAAAAAAAAAAGAGGGTAAGCAGCACTTTGTAATCAAAGACATTCAAGACTTTTGCAAGCATCTTGGGTCCACTCAGTATTTAGTTGTTAGGAAATATTTTCCTGCTTTGCAGAATGAATGGGTCTATAAGAAGCACACTCGGGCTCCTAGGTTGCTCAAAGGCTTTCATGAATGATATTCCAATAAGCCTGATTGACATGTTTGTTTTCCTCTCTTCCCCCTTCCTTTTCTCTCTTTTATAGGTGAATCTCTTGTTCTATTGGGGGGGGCATGTGTCAGGACCCGTCAAATAGATGTTCTTACAGTTTATTGCTTATGCCTATGTATTCATTCTTGGGGCCTGCCATTCTTTTGGGAGGGGGGCTTGTTCATTGGGGATTGTATTTGCCTTGCTCTGCTTTGCCCTCCCTCCATGTGAAAGGCCTGAAAACATCTGTCTTATCTCCAGACAACGGAGCTTGGGACCATTGAGAAACAAAACAGAGAGATCTTGAGAAGGGTGCTAAATCACTAGGTTCTCAAAACAACCTAGTACCTATGGATTGGCTGGATTTCAAATGGACAGTTGGACACTGGGGGGAGGAGACCTGAATGAGCTTTTTGATGCTATCACTAATTCTCAATAAAAGTTACTTTTGAAAGAATGCCTGTTTCAAGAGTTCTGCTTTCTTGGGAAATCTAGTTGATGCAGATTCTTAAAGATCATTCGGCATTAGGAACATTTACAGAAGTAATATGTCATGGTTCCGGTAGATGAGATCAATTAAAAGAACTTCAAGGCAAGGAATTCTTCCTCAAAGAACATTTTTATTTGGCTACAAAATAACGGCACATACAAAGGTGAACCCAAGACTAAAGTCCCCTCCCCTTGGTTACAAAGTTGCAAGTTGCAATTCCCACCCCAGTTAGATGTCATAAATCACATTCACCAATTGTTAGTAAACGTGGGCACTCCTCCCAGCTCTCCAACCCACCAAAATGTTATCAGCAATGACCTTGGTTTCCATTTCATGGAAAAACCCAATGAAAAAGACAAGAGATAGCAGCACAAAACAATAATTCTTACTTTAAGTTTCAGAGGTTTATTTTGCTAATAATTTGGAACATAGCAAGCATAATAACACAACATCACTTACATTAATAACCCATTGCAATGAGGATCATATGGCATAGCAGATTGCAAAAGACAGCTATAGGCCAATGGCAAATCAATCAGGTCCAATCCCAACCCTTTATACCCTTTCTCATTCTAAAACTGTAGTCAGATGGTCTGCTGACTTTTGCTGACTTTTGCTGACTTTCTACTGACTTCCTGCTGACCTTCTGCTGAACATAACTTTTCACATATACCCATGTACATTGGAACCTGCATCTATCAGCTACTTTCATTTCCTCTTTTTCTTACTGTTCCAGTCCTTATGTTCTAAATATACACAGAACTACCTGCTTTGCAATTTCATATTGCACAATGCTCAGCAATTACAAATAATACGTCCTTATTGAGAAACAGCATAAATTTCAAGTTAAAGCTTCAAATCATTTCTGTGGAGGCCTATTTCAGGTTTGTTCTAGCCCTATCTTATTATATGAGAAGGGGACTATATTTTCATCTCCCACACCATACATTTGAATTGTTTTGGCTAACTGAGAACTACACCCCTCCTCCTTCTTCTAAACTAATTATGTGGCAATGAAGACAAAATGAAAATGGTTTCAGTTCAGTTTGTCACAGCGTTGACATTCGGCTCCTCTTAAAAGAAAGGAGAAATCCATCAGGCCATTCTCTCCCTCATCATTGCTGTCATACAGAGCAGGTGAAATGGTGGCTTCAGTTGGGGCCTCGGCCTTCTCTCGAGTAGGGGAGGTAACTTGAGTGGCTTGCTCTTGGTTAATCCAGCACAATTTTTCTCTGGTGGACTCTGAGCTTCCTTTTTGTTTTTCTGGTGGAGTCAAAACGCTTTTTTGCTGAGGGAAAGGAACTGGGAAAACAGCTGCTCAGTGGCCCAGTTGGCCACATCTAAAATACTTGATCAGCAGTCCAGATGATGCCTTTGGAGCTCCAGTTGTCCCAGTCAGTGGGGTTCATCAGGGAAGCAGACGCCTCATTGGATCTGACCTCGGTTCAGGTCCAGGAGTCACTGGCTTCTTGTAGTGGCTCAGTTCGATATCTAAGTTCACGGCCAAGCGATACCACTCATGGAGTTGATCAGGGATCCCCCTGTTGATGCATGCCTGGAATAGGTCTGGGTCCAGACCGCACTTGAAATGATGAACCAGTGCTTGCTCAGGCCACTGCACAATTCTGCCAGCCATTCTCTCGAATTCACACATGTATTCCTTCACTGGCCGACCTCTCTGTTTCACTTCGTGAATGTCCTTTTTAGCTTGCAGGGCTATGTAACCATCTTTCAATCTGGTCCTTAAACCTTGGATGAACAGGTTGTAGTCCCATAGCTCAAGTGCTTGTTTGTTGTACAAGCTGTTCAACCACTCTGCTGCCTCCCCCTCTAGGTTTGCCGCTATAACATTGATCATAGTGGCAGGGTCTGGATAGGCATTGGCAGTTCTATTCATGTAGGAGCACACTTGATTCAAAAAGAAAGTTAACTTCTTGGGGTCGTCATCAAATGTGGGTTTGAAAGGAGGGGCTGCTACAGGTTGCTGCCGATCTAAGAGAGTCTGTAGCAACCCATTCTGTTGAAATTGATCTCTTGGGAGTCCCGCTGCTCGATCAGCTCTTATTTATTTATTTATTTATTGAATTTATATACCGCCCTATCTCCCTTATGGGACTCAGCGCGGACTTGTCCGCTATTATTTTTGGTGCTATTTATATGTGTTTAAAGACAGATTTTAGTTTAATTTATTGTCCGGACGAGATTTTTATGGGGTATGTTTTGGGGGTGATTTTGTATTAGTTTGATGCGGTCCGGCCGGCGTGCCTTATCTACTCGGAAGTCCCGAGCCGCTTTTTCCGCGTCCAGGCGTTGACATGCAAGGTTGGGGGTAGGTCATTCCAGAGGGCAGGAGCTGCCACAGAGAAGGCTCTCCCCCTGGGGGTTGCCAGCCGGCATTGTCTGGCCGACGGCACCCTAAGGAGGCCCTCTCTGTGGGAGCGGACTGGTCGAAGGGAGGTGTTTGGTAGGAGGCGGTCTTGCAAATACCTAGGTCCATTGCCACGGAACGCTTTAAAAGTTGTTACTAACACCTTGAAGCGCACCCGGAAGGCCACAGGCAGCCAGTGCAGCTCGCACAGGAGAGGTGTTACATGGGAGTATCTAGAGGCCCCCCGGATCCCCTGCGCGGCCACATTCTGAACTAGCTGGAGCCTCCGGGTGCACCTCAAGGGGAGCCCCATGTAGAGAGCATTGCAATAGTCCAGGCGGGAAACAACGAGGGCTTGAGTGACCGTGCGTAGAGCGTCACGATCCAGAAAGGGGCGCAACTGGCGTATCAGGCGAACCTGATGAAAAGCCCCCCTGGCCACGGATGTCACATGATTGTCTAAAGACGATCCAGGAGGACGCCCAGGTTGCGGGCCCTCTCTGCGGGAGCTAATGACTCGCCCCCAGCTCTTAGCAGGGGCCCTGGACTGGTGTGGCACTGGTGACATTCAGGGCTGAGTTGCTGGGGGTGTTGCTCAAGAATAATTCTGTAATGAGGATGGTCTAGACTAGCATGGTGCTGATATCGATCCGGACTAGCCCAATGTGGATATCTATCAGGGCTATCTAGGTATCCGCGGCAATTGGGGCTTGCTCTACATCGATAATGTTCAGGGCTGATCTGGCATGGGTACTGGTCAGGGCTCGCATAGTGGCAGTACCGATCGGGGATAACATTCCATTGCCAATGGTCAGTACTGGCATAGCATTGACAGCAATCAAGGCTGGCAGGCTGACAACGATGGTCGGGGCTATCACGATGCTGACGGCAGTCTGGGCTTCGCCTCTGCACTGGACTCAAAGTTAAAGCTGGTGGTTTTGGTTGGGGGGAGGCAGTCTGGGTCCCAGTTATGGGACTGGAACTTTGCCTGGATTGGGGATGGTCTTGGGGGTGTCTGTCATCCCATTCACTGGAAAGTAACTGACGGTGACCTGTTCCTTTCCTCTCACCTCCAGTTCTTCAAACTTCTCTCTTAACTGCTTGATGGATTGGCTCCGGATTGCAGTCAGATATTTCTACTCACCCGATTCATCCCAAGGTGCTAGTCACTTCATGCCTCTTTGATAAGGACAGCATGATTCGTGAGAAGCAGTTAGCGAGAATTCGGCTTCAGCAGCCTTTACTGAACTCTTTTTTGTTTGGGCTGACTCTGAACGCCAAATGTCTCCGATAGATAGGACTCCTTCCGACAGCAACAATGGCTCCAACTGGATCTCTCGTTCCTTTAGTCTCATGCTGATTGCCCCAAGGTATTAAAATAATTTTGAGTCTTGGGTTAATGTGTCATGATTCCGGTAGATGAGATCAATTAAAAGAATTTCAAGGCAAGGAATTCTTCGTCAAAGAACATTTTTATTTGACTACAAAATAATGGCACATACAAAGGTGAACCCCTTGATTACAAAGTTTCAAGTTGCAATTCCCACCCCAATTAGATGTCATAAATCACATTCACCAATTGTTAGTAAACATGGGCACTCCTCCCACCTCTCCAACCCATCAAAATGTTATCAGCAATGACCTTGGTTCCCATACATTTGAATTGTTTTGGCTAACTGACAACTACACCCCCCTCCTTCTTCTAAACTATTATGTGACAACAAAGACGAAATGAAAATGGCTTCAGTCCAGTTTGTCACAGTGTTGACATAATGCATGTCATGTAAACTGAACACTAGGTAGATGTAAACAGTGCCTTAAAGTTGTTTATGGTTGAGAAATAGAAGATGGGGGATTGAAGCAGCTATCAGCTCTTGCAAGAATGCATATGCACACCAAGATATAACTGTACAAATATGCTAGTACAGCACCTTGTACAAAACATATTGTCAGTTATTGCCTTATTTAGATAATATTTCTGGTATAAAGGTGGTGACATTTCAATTCAGTTTTATTTGTAGGTGCACCACATAAACATTTAAATACAATGATGCAAGAAATATGTATGGAATCTGCCTAAAGCACTCTGAAGTCTACGTTTGCAAGTTAATTAGCCAAACCTGCTACTTTTAAATGTTTTCTTGCTTGCCTTTTGAAAGCTTGATTGCCATCTTGTGGCTATAAATGTCAACTACAGTAATAGTTTCTTAGTTAAATATAGACGAACAACATACATCAAGTATAAAAATATTTAATACTACACATTAACTAGGTACACATCTTTTTAAATGTATACCTCCTACTACCCTTTCAATTTTGGGGGGAGAGGGGA
Source organism: Protobothrops mucrosquamatus (assembly GCF_001527695.2). NCBI lineage: Eukaryota > Metazoa > Chordata > Lepidosauria > Squamata > Viperidae > Protobothrops > Protobothrops mucrosquamatus. Next base: position 348,337 of record NW_015387921.1, on the reverse strand, counting down.
TTAACTGGGCCATCATAAGTGTCAATTTGCAACAAATACTGCCTTTAGTTTTATTTTATATCTGTCTTTCTTAATTTCCAAGATTTTTATTGTTTCTCTTCTGTAAAATCATACAGAAGATGGCATATGTATGTCAGATAATATAGGAGTGAAGAAAAATGTATATAATAAAATTTCCTATCTATAATTTGTTTGTGTGTTTGTGTGTGTCTGTGTATGTCTGTGTGTCTGTTTCTTTTCTGAATTGTAAATTGCCCAGAGTCATTGACTGATGACTATAGAATTTGAATAAATAAATAAAAACAATTCAATATCTCTTTCTTTGCCTTTTTTCAAAAAGAGAAATGGAATTAGTATCATAAATCATATTGTAAATCCATATATTAGAATCTCTATTAATTCTGCCAATTTTGAGATAAAATTTTTGGGTTAGGGCAGGGGTCTCTAAACTTGGCAACTTTAAGACTTGTGGACTTCAACTCGCAGAATTCCCTAGCCATCTCTTAATATGAGATGGTTAGTTGTATTAACTAGGATTTGTAAGTGTTGATTCTTCTGTATGGAGAACACCATGGTGCTACCTTCACTGTACAAAATGTTTTATAAGAGAAAGCATTTTTCATCTTTAGATTTGCTCAGTGGTAGAAACTAAACTATTAAAGTTCCTCCCAACAAAACAACTATGTACAGACTTAAATGACTACCCACTTTTATCTTCCTTCTCTCTACTAATGATACCCAGTTGTGGTCTGACAACCCAGGGGTAATGCAAGCAACCTTGGTTGATTATAAAACAACTGGAAAAAAATATTTATCCAGCAAGAACTTTTTTCTTACTCTGCAAGCTTTCTCATCACAGCAGTTTCTAGAACAGTGAACAAGTAGATGAATCACTAGAAATTCTTAAATGTCAAATGAAAAAAATATTACTATTCTCCAAATCCTTTGTTGAAAAAAATCTTCAGGGTCCAGCCCAAGCCGGGAATAAACAAAATGGAGACTGCTTTAGAAAGAAGGTTGTAGTTTATTGAGCCACAAGACATGAAGCTCTGGAGCAGTTGACCATATGTAGCTGGGAGTGGTGGGTTTTTATACCTTCTTGGGCTTTTTGGAGTTCCTGTTCCTGTGACATGAACTTTGACCTGAGGTTCTTTTGAGTGTGTCCTTTTTGTTATTGGTGGGTTAATCTATTATGTCTTAAAGATCATGTTTTCTGTCCATAGAGTTTGGATGGGGGGTGGTGTAGATTTTAGGGGTCTTTGTCTTTCTAATCTCATCAGCTTCTAGCATCTTGGCTTCAATCTTTCTGAAAGGATTATCAAATCAGCATTTCTACAGACCTGGTTTCTGCTTGGGGGAGGGAAACTTGGGAGGTGTTGGTTTCTGCCTTTAAGATCATTTGGAGAAATATAATATTCTGCCTTTTTAATATTCCCAAAATATTTCCTTCTCTGGGGGGGAGGTGCTGTCCTCCTACAATCCCCCCTTTGTGCCATATAAGTGTGGCTGACACACTTTTACTGGCACAAGATTAAAATTGATCTGGTTAGGGAGACTTGATAAACAAGCTTTTAAACCGTTAATGCAGAAAGGAAAAGACACTAATAGAGGCAGTAGAAAAAGATCCCTGCAGTGACTCTCAAAAGGGGGAGCCTTTCAACCCATAAAGTCTAAAAGCCAGGGCAAAAGTTCTGTTAGATGGAAAATAAATTTATAGTGTCCAATATTCTGTGCCAATTCTTTTCAGATGTTAGATGTTACTTTGAGCTTCCAGTCAGGTTTTTGTTTTTGAAACACATGCCCCAAAACTCCTCACAGCCATGTTTTGTCTTAGTACATAATAACTGGCTGCCCATTTTCAAAGGTTGCTTACTGAACTGCCTTAGCTCTTAGTTTAATGTATCCAAAGTTTGTGATGTCCAATTGAGGTTAGTCAGTGTGCAAGTCAGGCTATTAATATTTTTTAAATTGCACACAGTAAGCCCTAGGACTCCCACTATGAGTCCACATGTGCAATATATTCTGGGCTTGGTTTGGAAATCTCTTTCCTGCTACTTCCTCAGTGAGAGCATATGAATTTCAAATTGACTGAGAGGGCCTGGTTTCCTCCCCCTTGAAATTTGCAGGAAGGTGTGCATGCAAAGCTTTAGTGCCACAGAGCAAAAACCAGCCTAAGGAAGGTAGGTGAAGGGGATAGCCTTAGTGGAACACTCTGGTTCCCTTACAGAGTACGGGCACCTCTTAACCAGGGAACATACTGCTTCTCAATTTTTGGACCAAAAAGGGGTCTGGGAGGACCTGCTGCCCGCAACCCAGCAGGTACAGGCACTTCCTACAACCACCTCTCAGTTTTCAGACCCAGAAGGGGTCTGGGAGGACCTCTACTTTTTGCAGTAGTATGAGCACCTCCTACAACCGGGCTCTGCTTACAGGACTTTGCCAGCTGGTTGCCCAAATCCAATTCTCCCATTCACTTTTCCATTCCATTTTTACACACCCTCTCCCTTTTCCCTAACAAAAGGTCCTGCACTCTAGCCAAACACCCATGCTTTCCAGATTCTGTTGGTTAAAAAGACCTTTTGGCAGTTAGGAAAGGCCAGAGAGGACAAGATCCAACTATGATTGGGGAAAGGGTTTTCTCATTCACACACACAGGCATACAAACATTTCCTCACTCCCATGGGCTTTAAAGTTAAAATTTAGAGGTACTCACCTTCTTTCCAAAGGAGCCCTTGAGCTCAAACTCAAAACTCCCTTTACTACCCTCTCTTCAGATGCGCAGGACCTGAGAAACCCATCCACAGACACAAGGGGTCTGCTGCCAGAAAGATGGGGCTTACCCAGTCTCAGTCTACTGGAGAGGTTAACCTGAAGTCCCATCTGGGGCACCAAATTGTTGAAACAAATCTTCATCAGGGTCTAGTCCAAGCCAGGAATAAACAAAATGGAGAGTGCTTTAGAAAGAAGGTTGTAATTTATTGAAGAGCAGAACCACAAGACATGAGGGTCTGGAACAGCTGACCACATGTAGCTGGGAGTGGTGGGTTTTTATACCTTCTTGGGCTTTTGTGTTTGGGGTTGTTCTTCTGCTTCCTGGCTCCAATCTTTCTGAAAGGATTATCAAATCTGCATTTCTACAGACCTGGTTTCTGCTTGGGGGAGGGAAACTTGGGAGGTGGTAGTTTCTGCCTTTAAGATCCTTTGGGGAAATATAATATTCTGCCTTTTTAATATTCCCCAAAATATTTCCTTCTTGTCCTCTTGTTAATCAGTTTGGCTGTCTTAGAAGGATGCCAGAAGAGGATCACAAAACAGAGATGAAACAAATGCAGAAATACCACTAATTTGTTTATAACTCTTGATCCCAAAAGATCAATGTTAATTCTTGCATTTTTTCCCTTGGTTTCCCCTCGAGAAGAGGAGAAGAAAAAGAAATTATAGCTGTTTGATAGATTTTCATTTGAAAGGAAATGATTCTCATCTTAATTCTTCAATGGTTACATTGGCTTCTTTCCCCTAAATGTAATTAATATGATTACAGGACAGATTTGTTCATTTGGATTGATTGCTTCCAACTTGGTTTGCTGGATTTTCTACTGATTACCCATTAATCAGATAGTGAGGAAGATTCACTAACTTTATTACTAGAACTAGGGAGACAATAAGTTTTTAAGGGAGAAGAGAGGAGATAAAACCACTGCTAATTCAGAATACAGTAATAGTGTGTTTAATTGGAAGGGAGGAACATGTCCATGTTTAGAAAGCTGCAATATTTTGTAATTTATAGCAGCTGACAAGATTCAAACAATGACTTTCACGTATAGAATCTAAACTTGCTAAACTCAAAAAGGCCCAGTTTTTGAAATTAGGTAGGCAAAAAATGAGGCACAACATTTTGCCTCTTCAGGCTTCCTTAAACTCCCTTTGACCTATTGCTTAAATTTTAGATACTGGCCAAGGCATTATGAGTTTCAGGTACTTTTAATAGGTATTATTATGGCTGGTCAATAATCAGCCATATATTTAGATTGGATTTGGTAACTTGCCAACCTACTGAGTTCTTCCCAAGGATTGGGGATAGATAGATGTTGTTTGATATATTATAGCAGGAATGTCAAAGTCAATTTCATTGAGGCTGCATCAGGATTATGGTTCCCCCCAAGGAGCCAGGTGGGCATGGCTGCATAGGCATGGCTGGGTGGGCGTGGTCTGCTCAACGTGGCTTGCTCGATGTCACTCAAGTCAAGGGGCATCTGTGGGGGTCCAGGTAAGGCTGGGAGGGGGGATCTGGAGGTCTTCAGTGGAGGAAGGTGCAACCAGGGAGAGCACCAAAGCATCGTCCATCAGGGGAGCCTTGCCATCCCTGGGCTTCCAGGCTGGAGAAGAGTGGAGGGGTGGCAGGGCTCCTGCTGCTGCTGCCAGTGCTGCCGCCACAGGGCGAGGCAAGGCAAGGCAAGGCAAGGCAAGGCAAGGCAAGGCAAGGCAAGGCAAGGCAAGGCAAGGCAAGGCAAGGCAAGGCAAGGCAAGGCAAGGCAAGGCAAGGCAAGGCAAGGCAAGGCAAGGCAAGCAGATGGCGGGGTGGGGGTCACCTGGCTGTCGGGCCTCTAGGTGCATGAGGGATGGTAAGCAGGATCAGAGGGCAAGCCTCAAATGGCAGGTCCAGGGCTGGGCTCGGGCATGGCAGAACAGGGACAAGAGTCCTGGCTGCCTCTTGGGGACAGGAATTCCCCACCCTTCCCCTTCACCAGGGCTGTCAGAGCTGTAGCAGTGGGTGGGAGACTCCTCCCACGTGTGCAGCTGAAGAGGATGAGGTTGGACGGCAAAGGCTGAGTGGATAGGGCCGCAACGTGGCCACTGTTGTGTCCTGAGCCTGCAAAAGCAGGCTCGGGACGTTGCAATGGTCCGGGGCTTGCAAAAGCTGCCCGGGACCAGACTGAGCGGCGCCAGCCTTGCGCGCATGCGCAAGGCGGGAGAAGTGCCTGTGCTCGGTCGCCATGTTGTCCGGGGATCTGAGCATATAAAAGGAGGCCTGCGTGCCTCTGCTCTTGTTCGGAGTTGTGACTGAGAAGGAATAAAGAACTGTTTGAACAACATGTGTTCTCCTCATTTGCCATTCCTGCGAGGACTTAACACTGGTGACGAAGGTGGGATTCCTTACAAGCTAACAAAAAAAAGAAAAGAGCTTTGAGGACTGATCCTAAGAAGTCCTGAAGAGGGAAGACGGCGTTAAAGTCAGCGTTCTATCCTGCCAGTAAAGCATTGCTGGAGGGTGAGTTTGGCTGAAAGACGTCTTCCCTTGAAAAGAATGGTGAAGATCGGTCACTTATCTGAGTTCGATGTCTCCCACCCGGAGAAATGGGAGTCCTACGTTGCAAGGGTGGAGACTTACTTCTGAGTAAACCAGATAAGGGAAGATGGGTTGAAGGCTGCCACAATGTTGTGTGTTTGTGGGCAGGACGCCTTTGAGATTGCAGAAAATCTAGTATCCCCTGCCTCTCTAGAAGCTGTTTTGTATGCAGATTTAAAGAAACTTCTGAAAGACCACTTCCAACCAAAACAGTCTGTCATTGCTTGGAGGCATACATTTGAACAAAGGGATCAGAGAGCAGGGGAATCTGCAAAAGACTTTATCGCGGCTTTGAGAAGAGCAGCTAAACTGTGCGAGTTTAAAGACTTAGAAGAAAGGCTGCGCGATCGATTTGTATGCGGATTAAGGAACAGAGATGTACAGCAGAAGCTTTTTGCGAAAGAAGATGTCTCTTTCCAAGATGCTCTGCGAGAAGTTACAGCAGAGGAAGCAGCAGGTGGAGCGGTAAAGAACCTGCGGCCCACCAGAAGCCCTCCAGAGACTACAACCGTCCACAAGGAGAACGTGCGGGAAGATTCAGAGGCAGATCCTGAAGAAGAGGTGGATAAGCAGCCGTAAGGAGACAGAAGGAACATCCAGACAAGGCCCCAGCAACTCTTCATTGCTTCGGGTGTGGAGGACACCACAAAAGAGTTGAGTGCCAGTTCCGTTCAGCCATTTGCAGAGCATGCAGGAAGCAAGGCCACATCGCATCCATCTGTTTGGGTTGTCAAAAGGCACAACCTAAAGAAGAATTGCATCTGAAAGGTACCAAGGTCCCCAGCCAAAATAGGGTAGGGTTCTGTGCAACGCGCAGAAACATTTTAAGGTTAGGCACACATAAACCCTTAAAGAAGAAACTGTCACTTAAAGTAAGGCTGTAAGGGGTTCCTGTATCTATGGAATTGGACACGGGGTCAGCACTTTCCATTATTTCCCTCAACACATTCAGAAAAATTTGCAGTAGCAATGGCCTTTGAGTCACACTCAGGCCATCCAATGTCATACTCACAGACTTTCAGAATTCTAAAGTGTGTGTTAAGGGGGAGGCCACCCTTAATGTACAGTATAAGGATTTTGAAGGTCCATTAGATGTGTTGGTTGTTGGGGGTGAACAAACAAGTCTTATTGGACTTGATTGGTTCGAGGCTCTGGGAATTCAGGTGACAGGGATTCACAATTTGCAAACGGGAAGCCTGGCAGACGTCTGCAAGGAGTTTGCAGATGTGTTCAGCTCTGAGCTTGGATCTTACAAGGGGCCTCCTGTTTCATTAAAATTAGATCCTTCTGTAACACCCATCAGGGTTAAGCCTAGGAGAGTACCATTTGATCTCAAGGGTAAGATTGATGCTGAACTGGACAAATTGCTCCAACAGGGCATCTTAGAACCTGTGGATTCTAGTCCATGGGAAATCCCCATAGTAATGCCTCTAAAGGCCAATGGGGATATACGTATATGTGCAGATTACAAGTGTACATTAAACAAGGCACTACAGCAACACGCCTATCCAGTACCTCTGGTGAGCCACATCCTGGCTTCTCTCAAGGAGGAGCTCATTTTTGCTAAGCTAGACCTGGCACAGGCTTATAAACAGTTGTGTGTTGATGAGGCTGCTGCTGAGGCTCAGACAATTGTAACCCATAGAGGGGCCTTTAGAGTAAAGAGATTGCAATTTGGAGTGAATGTAGCTCTGGGCATTTTCCAAAGTGTCATGGAAAACACTTTGAGGGGTATTCCAGGAGTCTGCCCTTATTTTGATGATGTCCTCATTGCTGGGGCATCCTCTCAAAATTTGGCTGAGAGATTAAGGGCTGTTTTGCTTCGGTTCAGAAGAGCTGGCCTTAGGTTAAAGAAGGACAAGTGTAAGATAGGAGTCAGTTCTGCTGATTTTCTGGGATTCAGGATAGATGCCCAAGGCATTCACCCTTCTGAGGCTAAACTGAGAGCTATTCAGCAGGCCCCTAGCCCTAAGTCTAAGGGCGAGCTACAAGCTTTTTTGGCAGATAATTTAAAGATGGTACCTAAGGACGGTGTATTTCGACGATATCGACTTGGGAACGTGTCCGATAATCTGTTTGTCCGGATAACGGTTACCTGATTTCGGGTACTTCGATCAAAGTTACTCCAATTTCGGAATGAATGAAGATTACGTTACGATCGAGTGAAGTTACTCGTCGATGGACACACGTAACGGACACTCGCATCTCCATATGGAGTGGGGGCTGTACTGAGCCACTTGAAGGCTGATGGGACACAGGTCCCTGTGGCCTATTATTCCAGGACCCTGTCTTCTGCTGAGCGTAATTACGCTCAAATTGACAGGGAGGCATTGGCTGTTGTGGCTGGCATAAAGAAATTTCATGATTTCTTGTATGGCCGCCATTTCATGGTATATACTGACCATAAGCCTCTGCTGGGGTTGTTTACCACTAACAGACAGACTCCACACATAATTTCTCCTCATATGCTGAGATGGTCCATCTTCCTGGCAGCGTATGACTATACATTGGTTCACAAACCTGGAAAAGAAATGGGCCATGCTGATGGCCTCAGCAGATTACCTCTTAAACAGGTGGAAGCAGACCCTGCTCCTGCTATCAATATTCTCTCCATTCAAGGGTTGCCTGAATCCCCCTTCAGTGCTAGGGACGTGGCTGCAGAAACTGCTACTGATCACACGCTTACACGTGTGCTGACATGGGTGTTGTCAGGATGGCCTGACAAGTGCCCAGATACTGAATTCCAAAGCTTCTGTCACAAGAAGCCTGAGTTTTCCACTTTTAAGGGTTGCCTGTTATGGGGTAGCAGAGTTGTCATTCCAGCATCATTGAGGTCTAGAATCTTGATTTCTCTGCATGAGGGACATCCTGGGATAGTCAGAATGAAGGTGCTTGTGCGTAGTCATTTGTGGTGGCCTGGCATTGACAAAGCCATTGAGGCCCAGGTACATGGGTGCCACACGTGTCAACATTCACGGCCTGAAATGCCTCAGGCCCCGGTTCATAGGTGGGAGGAAACACAAACCCCGTGGTCTAGAGTTCATGTAGATTATGCTGGGCCCTTTCAGGGGCAATTCTTCCTGGTTGTTGTCAACAGCTTCTCCAAGTGGCTAGAGGTTATTCCTGTATCCTCCACTACATCTGCCAAGACTATCCAGGTGTTGAGAGGTATTTTTGCAGCTCATGGCCTTCCAGATGTTCTGGTTTTGGACAACAGTCCTCAATTTACCTCTTCTGAGTTCCAGGTATTCCTGCAGGCCAACCTGATCCACCATGCAACTTCGACTCCTTTCCACCCATCCACCAACGGCATGGCTGAGCGTATGGTTCACATCACCAAGGATGCTCTCAAGAAACTGACCTATGGTAACTGGCATCACAGGTTAGCAGACTTCCTCCTTGCACATCGCACCACACCTTGCACTGCCACCAGGAAGAGCCCTGCGGAACTCCGCTGGGGTTGCCGGCTCATCACTTAGCTGGACAGACTGCATCCTGACAGGGTGGCGTTTCAGGTGTCGCTTCCGTGGGCACCAAGGAGCTTTCATGTGGGTGATCTGGTTTGGACTTGGAACTATGGGTCGGGTCATATTTGGGTACCGGCTGTGGTCTGCAAGGTCTCTGGACCCTTTTCTTATGAAGTGTCTTTGAAAGATGGCCGTGTTCTTCGGCGGCATATCGACCAGCTGCATACAAGGCTGAGTTCTGCCCCGTCCACTCCTGGCTTTGGTCTGGGGGGGAGGAGGATTATACAATGCATTCTGAGGATCAAGGTCGGCAGCCGGCATTGGCCGCTGAGGTGGCCATGGGCATCCCATCACAGGGTTCCGCAAGTGCTCCGAATAGGAATTCATGGGGCAGGGGGTCAGCAGACACCCCTGCAATTACTCCAACCTCAGAGTCAAACCGGGGGCATCCACATTATCCATACACACACAGTAATACTCCAGACAGGGAGACTTACCGGGGGTATCCACACAACCCACATTGTACAAGAGAACAGGCAACACAGCCTAGGGACTGGCAACATTCTGTACTTGATCCTCAAAGGAGGACAAAAGGAAAGGGGGCGGCCATGCTGGTGTCTCCTGACTCTGACACCTGGGAGTAATGAAGTATGGGGGCACCTCCACCTACCAGCAGTTTCCGTCCATTGCCCTGGGGCAAGAGGAGCAGTGGTCTCAAGATGGTTCCGTTGTGGACCAGGTCCCAAAGGTGTGCCAGTGTTGTGCATGTGGGGCAAGGCTGAGCTTGGCTTGTTGGACACCCCAGCTCATATCCAGCTGGCCATCATTGCTGGCCAATGAGCGGCTGAGGGGCCAACGTGCTGCAGCTGCTGCCAGGCACTGCCAGCTTCCACATGCTTGCTGCCTCCTATGCATGTGCCCAGGCAGAGTGCCCAGCCAGGCTGGGGTGGGTCAGCCCCTTCAGTCTCCAGGGCAGCCCTGCAGGCCAGATCTAAACCCATTGCAGGCCAGATCTGGCCTTGAGTTTGACATGTCTGTATTAGAGGCATCATCGCAGAGTATAAGTGCCATTTGCACTTGATGGTGATTTTGTCAGGTGGTGCCCCAGATGCTTTTGATTTCAACCAAAGATGTCTATTACTATTGGTTCTATCTTTGCTTTCTTTTCTATCTTTTTTATTTGTAGGTTTTTGTGCTTTTCTCCAGCACTTTCTCTTTTATTCTACTGTTGTCTTTCTTATAGGAAATTGTTAAATCTGGGGTATTATGTGGCAGGTGACTGTCTGTTTGAAATCTAAAATCCCAGAACAATTTAGCTTCTCCATTTTCTATACTTTCTCTATTTTATGGTGATAGCCAAATCTGGCCCTAGATTCTGCCTTGGTTTACCTTCCCAATAAACAACCAAATCAGAAGATCATTTAAAATCAGTTCATTAGGGCACCCTGATAAAGTGGGATGTCTCTATGAAAAGCAGAGAACTCTGAGATCCATGTTATATTCCTTTTTATAGTTAACACAACAAATGAAATGCAAGAGGAAAGTTGATTGAACAGGATAAAAATAATCCTCTTTTTACAGTAAATCAGCTACAAAGCTTGTTGGAAGTTAGATAATCAGATGACAGTCAATCATCTTGCGGCAACTAACTAGGTGGTTCCGTTTCTTCACCTTCTTTGTATAAGTGGCACGTTATCTGTTGCTCTGAATTTTGGCTTTGTACACACTTGTTCTTAAGGCTTGGTCTTGTGCAGCCAAAATTAGCCCCTCTGTCTCTTTCTTCAACTTTCCTACTCTTAGATATTGCCAGATCTTTTTATTATCTGCTTTCCTTGCTATTTTTTTAAATGTACTGGCCATTTAATGGTTTGTCTTCCTGTGCCTTCTTTCTGTTCTTCATTTGATCTTTTTTGTAGGCCAGTTTGACCTCTCCAATACTCAGTAGCCTTCCTGGTATACTAGCTTCAGTGCATCTTCTCATAATTAAGGTACTGTATTTCAGTACTTTTCCTTCTTCTATTTAAAAAATAATAATGTTTATTGTGCCACAAGATGGTGGTATAAATCCACACTATTGCAAACAATTTAGTTTCAAACAGAAAGGTAATCAGACTTGCATTAGTACTGTAGAATCTACCTCACCAAATGCACATATTTCTATAAAGAAATTGTAACTTTGTAGAAGATGTTATTCATAAGATTTTCCTATCTTCTGCCTTCATCAGTATCAGATTCTAGGAAAGTGTTAGATATTAAGACAGATATCTTGAGGGTCCTGCATTTTGCAATATGAAATTTACAAAATTAATTGCATGGTATGGATGTTTACTTTTTTAAAAATGATATTTTCTGTTTGTGTTACAGTCCTAAGTATGTCATTTACATGACAGATTAAACATTTTCTTAGGCTGTTTCTCATTTTTCCCCTTATACTTTAATAGAATTCCCTGTTATATTTCACATTTGTAAGTGGAAGGGGTTGAATCTTACTTAGCTTTCCATCATTTAAAATTCATTCTATGCCTCAGTTTATTTTTGCTACTTATCTATGTCTTTGTGACTAATTAAATACACTCAGTATTTAAATGGGATAGAAAAGCACTCCAATGTTTAGGAAAATATTATTATTGAAACATATTTATTTAACAAAACCTAGAAAAATTATTTAAAGTGCAAAAATTAACAAGATAAGCAGAATTGGTTAATTGGTTGATTTTTAAAAACAAAGCAAAAGTTGCAAAAAAAAAAAAAAAAGGCTTGGATCTTTCAAAACTTCCAAAGCAGTCGAATTTTCTTTACCTTGAAATTCTTCATATATTTTTCTATATTTAAAATTCCACTTTAAGCAAAGTTGGCATTTTTCCTTCAGCATAGAAAAAAACCCCAGCCATTCCAAAATACTGTTGTTCATCTTGAAATTTACTATGCAGAAAAATTCATTGAGTTGTTCAAGCTCTTCTATAATTCATGATATTGCAGATCTTTATAGAAAAGCAGCATAAGGGAGAAAACTAAAAGCCCAACAATAGTCAGAATATAAGTGGAGCTTGCTGATAGTATTTTTCTACTGGGTTGCACTCAGTACTTAAAAATTCCTACTGAATTATTGTACGTGGCTTGCTCGATGTCACTCAGGTTAAGGGGCATCTGTGGGGGTCCAGGTAAGGCTGGGAGGGGGGATCTGGAGGTCTTCAGTGGAGGAAGGTGCAACCAAGTAGAGGGCCAAAGCATCGTCCATCAGAGGAGCCTTGCCATCCCTGGGCTTCCAGGCTGGAGAAGAGTGGAGGGGTGGCAGGGCTCCTGCTGCTGCTGCCAGTGCTGCCGCCACAGGGCGAGGCAGGGCGAGGCAAGGCAAGGCGAGCAGGTGGCGGGGTGGGGGTCGCCTGGCTCTCAGGCCTCTAGGTGCGTGAGGGATGGTAAGCAGGATCAGAAGGCAAGCCTCAAATGGCATCCAGACTCTAGCAACTACTTCTACTTCTGTACACACATAAAATCTTCAGTAAAGTTATACTCCTGGTTAAAAAAATGTCTCAGTTGTTTCTTTTGTTGTCTAACCTAGTTGGGCAGTTGATAATATGTCTTGGATTTAGCTTGTCCTGGGTTTCAAAGAACATCTGCCTGTTGAGTGATAAAGATTGCATTCTTCAGGCAACTCTCAGAAGTAGGAGAAAGAGAGATTCTCGTAGAGCTAGTTAATTCTTGTAAATTCAGCTGTATGGTTCTTTAATAAACCAAGCTATACCTCCTCAATGTTTGTTTCTGACAACAAGATAGTAAAAGAGTGTTGTCTATTCATAAATAGAAATGATTGGATTAGAGGAGGAGAGAGGATGCCTCTAACACAGGGGTCTTTAAACTTGGCCCTTATGACTTGTGGACCAACTTGCAGAATTCCTCAGCCAGCATGCCTGGCTGAGGAATTATGGGAGTTGAAGTCCACAAGTCATAAAAGAACCAAGTTTGAAGATCCCTGCTCTAACATTCTCCCTATGAGTGGATTGATTGATAACAGCTGATGAGAGTATTTTTTTTAAAGCTGAAGATATTTTGCTTTACAAATTTCTGGGGGATTTCATGCTCAGATGTACAGCTGGATCTACAGATGCATCATTAAATAAAGTGCAAAAAATATTCAGCACTGGAGGTATTAAACAGAAACATTAGGCAAGATACAGAAATTAAAGGATTAGAAATAAAAGATGAAAAATACAAATTACAAGCATTTGCAGACGATTTGGTCTTTGTACTAGAAGAGCCCCTTAGACAAGCCTTAAGCTTATGAAAAAGATAGAGGAATTTGGAGAAGTAGCAGATCTGAAAATAAAGAGAAAAGACTAAAGTGATAACTAAAAACCTTACAGAAAAACAAAAAAATCAATTTTCAGAAAAACAGGTCTCCAAATAGTCAAAAAAATTAAATACTTGGGGATTTACTTAACAGCAAGAAGTGCAACAATAAAAGAAGACAACTATGTAATATTATTAAAACAAATAAAACTAGACTTGGAAAAATGGAAAAATTTACAACTTTCAATGCTGGGGAGAATAGCAACAGTGAAGATGAATATTCTACCAAAAATACTTTTTTTGTTTCAAACAATACCCATAAAATTGAGAAAAAACTTCTTTGATGAACTAAACAAATTAATACTGAAATTTATTTGGCAAGGAAAAAAAAATCTAGAATTAGATTGAAAATGCTTCAAGAAGTGAAAGAAAATGAAGGATTTGGACTGCCGGACTGGACTTTATATTATCAAGCAGCTGTATTAACATGGATAAAAGAGTGGATAACCCTTAGAGATAAAAGACTACTACACCTAGAAGGACATGACCTACAACTTGGATGGCATGCCTTTCTATGGTATGGGAAAAATAAAATACACAGATACCTTCAATACCATTACATAAGAAATGCACTTTTGCTAGAATGGGAAAAAGTAAAAGCGAACATTTATATGAAAGTACCTGGATGGCTCTCAACAATGGAAGCATTTGTTCACCCAAACTTAATGAACTATGAGAGAATTGTGACTTATAAAGACATTTTGAATAATGAAGGAAAATTAAAACACAGACAAGAACTAAAAGAACAGGGTATTGAACTATCATGGTGGCCATATCTGCATATCCAAACGAGATATGAAAAAGATGTTAAAACATCTGGATTTTATAAAGACCAGACAGAATTTGATAAGATACTACTGACGTCAGATGAAAAATTGATAAGAAACTTTATAAATATATGTTAAGTTTAAAGATGGAAGAGGAACAAGTTAAAGAAACAATGATAATATGGGCAAAGAATTTTGGACATTAACATAGAACTAGAAAACTGGCAAAACCTTGTGTGAAAAAAATTTATATAAAATGTTTTATAGATGGCATCTAAGACCAGTGAGGTTAGCAAAAATGTTTAAAAATATATCAAGCAATTGTTGGAAATGTAGACAAAAACCAGGCACTTATTACCATCTTTGGTGGACATGCTCTAAAGCCAAAAGATTCTGGTTAAGAATACACACGTGGTTAGAGAAAATGACTAAAAATCACATAGATTTTTGTTAGGCATAATTGTAGGAAATTATGAGAAAGAGTGTATATGTCTAATTTTACATGTATTAATTGCAGCAAGAATTGTATTTGCTCAACATTGGAAAAATGAAGATTTACCAACGGAGGAAGAGTTAATTAAAAATTTTTTAGATTGTGTAGAAATTGATAGATTGACATTGAAAATGAAAGGGAAAGAAGATTCAGTTTATTTTAGAACATGGGATATTTTTTATCAATGTCTAGAAAAACGAGGTAGAGAGAAAGGAATTGAATATGCATTAGTGAATTAAATTTTGGAACCCAGAAATATGTTGCTGATAAAATGTTAAGCACTTGTGACTATAAAATTTAATATATATATATATATATATATATATATATATATATATATATATATATATATATATATATATATAGTAGCGCTACCTCCTCAGAGGCCGCCAATGCCCAGGCCCTCCCAGCCACATCCCCCCTTGTCCAGCCTTGCAGCAATGTTCTTTAGAGATCGATGAGATGTCTTACAACCGGAGCTCCCGCAGCATTAATGGGTGGCAGGCTCTTCTTGTTGAAGCAGGACTTTCAGGCACGAACAGTGGTTGATGCTCTGTATATAACAGCTCAGGGCTGCTTTAGCAGCAGGAGTAACAGGCCCCTGAGCAATCGTTCAGAATCCGATGAAATGGGGGGGGGGTAAACCCCGGCTCCAGATGGTAACAATAACAACGACGGCCAGTATGTTATGACAATGGCTCATCCCCCAGGGCAACTCCCCCCACAATGTCCCAGCACCTATGCCAGCAGCGATGGCCACAGTCCAGATGCCTCCAAAGTCCACAGCAACAGTTGGCACTACCAGTCTCTCTCCTCCTGGTGCTTCTTCTCTAGGATTCTTCTTCAGGTTTCAGGGTTCAAAACCACCCCCTTCCCTTACTCTTTATTATTAAAATCCGAGGCTAGAAACCCCAGCCAACTCCCTTACTTCACACTCTCGCTTGCCTCCGTCTCAGATATCCTCCCACGGAGGAAGCAATAAAACGTCACTCTATCTAGCCTCTATTTAAAATACCCTTGATAGAAAAATAAAATAAGCTTCCAGACCTTCTCTTTTTTTTTTTTTTTTTTTAAGAAATTTTATTTATTTTTTCAATCATAAAAAAACAATCATAAGTAAACACAATGACAATAACCCCCCACCCCCCCGGACTTCCCAAACCTAATCCCAGGATAATATTCATATAAAAGTAAACAAATACTAATATCTCTAACTCTACAAAATATCTTAATCTACAAGAAAAGATAGTAGAAATAAACCAGCTTACAAAATTAAAAACCTAACCTGTATTCTACCACTTTATATTTCTTTTGAATATAAACAATCCATCTTCCCCATATTGATAAAAATTGTTCATTCGAGTGATTCTTCAAATAAGCCAAAATCTTTGCCATTTCAGCAAGATACGAAACTTTCAATCTCCAATCTCCCATCGTTGGCAGAATTGGGCTCTTCCAGTTTTGGGCTATTAACAGTCTAGCAGCAGATAAACAATAAAGCATCAAATTTGTCTCTTTTACATCTAAATTCTGCACAATACCTAAAAGGAACAACTGTGGTAGAAAAATAATCCTTTTTTT
>NW_015387921.1:326982-328289 GCF_001527695.2 Protobothrops mucrosquamatus | reverse complement strand
TCCTTCATCGCCATTTTAAATTCACTTTCGCACAATCCAACCCAGATAGAGGGAAGATCAAAGTAACTCGAGTTAGAGTAAAGTCCAGAATAAGAAACAAACTTCCAGGGTCGGTTTGTCTGCATATAGTCACTCACGATTAATTTTAAGTTGCAGCGGTGGCGGCGGCTTCTAGCTTCGCCGAAGCGAAGGCGTCCTGTTTCGCGGAGATTCCTCGGGGCTCCGGAGGAGTTCTAACCTACGTCGTCCACATCGGACGACTCGGGAACTCAACTCCTACCCCGGGCAGCTCACCGATCCCCTTATGCCCGGGGAAAGGGTATCAAGCCGTTTGACAGCTGATGCTCGCTGTCAAAACAGCTTTTACGCGAAAACAGGCGGGAGGCAGCTACAGCTGCGTCCGACGAGGTCGCCTGCTCACCGGAAGTCTTTCCAGACCTTCTCTTCTCAACCCCAACCAACCACGGCCTTCTCCTTTTCTTCCCTTTTCTATCCTTCCTCCTTCCACTCACGCCAGCCACACCCAAGCCAACTGCAGCTGTCCCAATCTTCCCCTTCCCAGTCAAGCTCCTGCAAGCACTCTCAGGCAGTCCCCGCTACACACTCCCCCCACCAACAATTTCTTTGGTCCCCCAAAGAATAGAGATCTTTTCTACCCGACATCAACAGCACCAGGGGTAGGCATCACTCCTTTTCTACAACATGTCCTAGGGCATCATATGTTAACCTCTTCACTGGGTGTATCACCTGCCTCGGTCTCTGCACCTTAGGTTCAACAGTACTATGGGCACCATCCTCTGGTGGACCTCCACCCTCAGAGGTACCCGGGACTGGCAACTCTGCTTCTGACACTGGCGATTGCTGACCCCGTAAAATAACCGGTTCCGCCTCCAGCCATTCTCCTGACTCTACAATATCTGGGGGCAGCAATCCATCCTGTTCTGGCCATTCCCCAGGCTGACCCCTGGCCTCAACTCTCTGGGAGGGCCCCTCCTGTTCGCAGATCCTAGATGCGGATTCCAAACTGTCAGGCCCTGGCTGTTCCAACTCTTCCTCGCCACCCACAGCCTGGGGCACACTCCCCATATCTCCTGGTAACCATAACCAGTCTATACCCCCCTCTTCTTCTTCAGAATCTCCTGCTTCCTCCTCTAGGGACGAGGCGGGTTTCGCTCTGGTTCCCACTCTCTTTCCCTTTACACCGGAGTCATCCCCAGGAACTGGCTGAGTAGTTCGTACTGCCTCGTGCAAAGGCAATAGATGGTTCCGATGCCATGCTTTCGAAGGTCCTGTGCTCCCCTCCCGTC
>NW_015387921.1:320075-323028 GCF_001527695.2 Protobothrops mucrosquamatus | reverse complement strand
ACGGCATCGTTGGGGTGGTCTGGGGTGGAAATGTACAGCTGTGTATCATCAGCGTACTGATGGAAATCCACTCCAAACCCACGGATGATCTCACCCAGCGGCTTCATATAGATATTAAACAGCATGGGCGAGAGGACCGACCCCTGCGGAACTCCACAGGTGAGTTGCCTCGCGGTCGACCTCTGCCCCCCTGCCAACATCGATTGCGACCGGTCGGAGAGGTAGGAGGAGAACCACTGCCAAACAGTGCCTCCTAACCCCAACCCCCTCAGCCGATGCAATAGGATACCATGGTCGATGGTATCGAACGCCGCTGAGAAATCTAACAGGACCAGGATAGAGGAATCACCCCTATCCCGAGCCCTCCAGAGATCATCAACCAACGCGACCAATGCCGTTTCTGTGCTGTGCCCAGGCCGGAAGCCAGACTGACCCGGGTCTAGGTAGACGGCTTCCTCCAGGTGCCGGGAGAACTGACATGCCACCATACTCTCAACAACCTTTGCCAAGAAGAGAAGGTTGGAAACGGGGCGGTAGTTGGCCAATATCGCTGGGTCCAGGGAGGGCTTCTTGAGGAGGGGCCGCACCACCACCTCTTTCAAGGCGGTGGGTAGGGATCCCTCACCCAAAGAGGCGTTGACAACTCCCTGGAGCCACCCCCGCGTACCCTCCCGGGCGGTCATAACCAGCCAGGAGGGACACGGGTCCAACAAACAAGTGGTGGCATTCAGTTGCCCCAGCACTCTGTCCATGTCTTCTGGAGTCACGGGGTCAAACTCAACCCATAGATTGGAATCAAGGCCCGCCTCCATCATCGCGCCCAGACCAGCCCGTTCGGAGGTCAGCCCTTCCCGAATCCGAGCGATTTTATCTTGCAGGAAACTCGCAAACTCCTCTGCCCGCCCTTGCAAGGGGGCCCCTTGTGCCCCCTGATGTAGGAGGGAGCGGGACACCCGAAAAAGGGCGGCAGGGCAGTTTCCCGCAGACGCGATGAGGGCAGAAAAGTAGTTATGCTTCGCTGCCCTCAACGCCACTAGGTAAGTCCTTAAATGTGACCTTACCCGTGTCCGGTCGATCTCGGAGTGGGTAGTCCTCCAAACACCCTCTAGGCGTCTCCTCCGGCGCTTCATCCCCCTAAGCTCTCCGGAAAACCAGGGAGCCCAGGTGGTCTGGCGACGGGGGAGAGGCCGCAGTGGCACGACCCGGTCTAAGGCCCCACCGGCCGCCCTATTCCAGGCGGCCACCAGGTCCCCCGCCAAGCTGTGGGTCGGAGTCACAGGTATTGGCCCAAGCTCCGTCTGGAATCTCTCAGGATCCATCAGGCGCCTGGGGCAGAACCATCTTATTTCTCCTGGGTCTGCCTCCCCGCGGTGGGGTGTAGCAGTCGGGAAGGCCAGTCGAAGGAGCGAGTGATCAGACCATGACAGGGGCTCAACCACTATGTCCCCTAATCCATGATCACTCAACCACTGGCCGGAGGCAAAAACTAAGTCCAGCGTATGTCCTCCGGTGTGAGTAGGGTCCCTAATTAGTTGGGTCAGGTCCATGGCCGTCATGGNGAGCACATATGATAGCCAAAGTATCCAAGGTCTCCGTATGCCCAGCAACAGAGGGTCCAAACGTCAGCCGTACAGGCAAACATCCATCGTAGGGGAACTTTTCCGTACCAATACCACAAATCTTCAAATCACCCAACTCCTGTATGGGCATATACGCCAAATACTTATCATAAAAATCCCTATATAATAATGTCACCTGAGCACCTGAATCCAAAAGAGCCTTCGTATAAATTCAAAATTCAAATTCAAATTTATTTGATTTATATACCGCCCTTCTCCCTTGCGGGACTCAGGGCGGTGAACAGGCACATTAATAAAACAGCAATACCATAATATTTAAAAATATTCAAAACTAATTAAATTATTTGTCCTGTCCTAAAACCCACTATAATAATATACAATTATACCCAATTTAAAATTTTAGAGTTTCAGATTTATGCCAGACCGGCCTCTTGGAACAGATAGGTCTTTAGGGCTCGGCGGAAGAGGCATATGTCCCCCATTGTACGGAGGTCAGGGGGCAGCTCATTCCATAGGGTAGGAGCTGCCACAGAGAAGGCTCTCCCCCTGGGGATCACCAGCTGGCATTGTCCGGCCGACGGCACCCTGAGGAGGCCTAATCTGTGGGAGCGGACTGGTCGAAGGGAGGTATGTGGCAGAAGGCGGTCCTGCAGATAACCTGGTCCACTGCCATGGAGCGCTCTAAAGATGGTCACCAACACGTTGAAGCGCACCCGGAAGGCCACAGGCAACCAGTGCAGACTGCGCAGGAGAGGTGTCACATGGGTGCTCCTAGGAGCCCCAAAAATCCCCTGCGCAGCCGCATTCTGGATCAACTGGAGCCTCCGGATGCTCCCCAAGGGGAGCCCCATGTAGAGGCCGTTGCAATAGTCTAGGCACGAGATGACGAGGGCCTGAGTGAGTGTGCGCAAGGCGTCACGATCCAGGAAAGGGCGCAACTGGCGTATCAGACGTATCTGATAAAAAGCCCCCCTGGCCACGGCCGTCATATGATCGTTTAACGACAGCCGGGTATCCAGGAGGACGCCCAAGTTGCGTGCCCTTTCTACTGGGGCCAGTGTTTCGCCCCCAATGGCCAAAGATGGAGTAAACTGGCTGAAACGAGGCGCCGAGAACCACAGCCACTCGGTCTTGGATGGGTTGAGCTGGAGCCCGTTCCTCCCCATCCAGACCGGCACAGCTTCCAGACACCGGGACATTATTTCCACGGCATCGTTGGGGTGGTCTGGGGTGGAAATGTACAGCTGTGTATCATCAGCGTACTGATGGAAATCCACTCCAAACCCACGGATGATCTCACCCAGCGGCTTCATATAGATATTAAACAGCATGGGCGAGAGGACCGACCCCTGCGGAACTCCACAGGTGAGTTG
>NW_015387921.1:315128-316138 GCF_001527695.2 Protobothrops mucrosquamatus | reverse complement strand
GCAGCCCCTACTTCCGCTACCCCTATAGGTGGGGAAACACACTTCTCTTTCTTCTGACCCAGTGGTTGTGTCGAAGGCATGCCCCATACAGTAGGGAAAATCACCCCCACTCTGGCATCTTCTGTCAGCTGTAAACTTTGAACCTGGAAGCACTCTGGGACACTCTTTTTCCATTCCAGCAATACATAAAAATGGGGGAAATCCTTATCTACCCTCATATCTATCACATACACCCTCTGGTCTGGAACAATGCCCCTTAAGGTCTGTAAAACTCGCCCCTCTGACCAAACATCACCAGGGACCTTAATTACTACACTTGTACTCACTTCACTATTCTGCTCCTCACACCACCTGGTGGCCACAGTAGAGTCCATATTGCTCTCCTGGCTCATATCCCTAAACAAGACTAACACTTCCTTATTAAGGGGAGGGGCCAGGCAGGATATCCCGGACGAGCCCCCACGTGTAGCGCTACCTCCTCAGAGGCCGCCAATGCCCAGGCCCTCCCAGCCACGTCCCCCCTCGTCCAGCCTTGCAGCAATGTTCTTTAGAGATCGATGAGATGTCTTACAACCGGAGCTCACGCAGCATTAATGGGTGGCAGGCTCTTCTTGTTGAAGCAGGACTTTCAGGCACGAACTTAACCAGTCTCAGTGGTTGATGCTCTGAAGATGTATATAACAGCTCAGGGCTGCTTTAGCAGCAGGAGTAACAGGCTCCTGAGCAATCGTTCAGAATCCGATGAAATGGGGGGGTGGGTAAACCCCGGCTCCAGATGGTAACAATAACAACGACGGCCAGTATGTTATGACAATGGCTCATCCCCCAGGGCAACTCCCCCCACAATGTCCCAGCACCTATGCCAGCAGCGATGGCCACAGTCCAGATGCCTCCAAAGTCCACAGCAACAGTTGGCACCACCAGTCTCTCTCCTCCTGGTGCTTCTTCTCTAGGATTCTTCTTCAGGTTTCAGGGTTCAAAACCACCCCCTTCCCTTACTCTTTATTATT
>NW_015387921.1:283350-311629 GCF_001527695.2 Protobothrops mucrosquamatus | reverse complement strand
TATATATATATATATATATATATATATATATATATATATATATATATATATATATATATATATATATATATATATATATATATTTCAAAATTTGGATTGCTAACAAAGAATTAAGGGAGTACTGGGATAGCTATTTCTAACCTTATTAGGTTTTCATCAGCCAGACATACCCTTGCTGAGATTCGAACCTGGGCTGTCTTCATGTTAAGCAGAAGTGTTGCCCCTAGGCCACAGGCTCTTTCTCACTTTGTTAGCTACAAGAGACAGGGGAAGAGGATGAATGCTTTTTGAACACCCTGTCGGCCCAAATATGGGGGAGAGAAGTCTTTTGCCTGTATCAGCTCAATCCAGAGCCATCCACAGGCAGCAGTCGCTTAACTGCGACATCATATATATATATATATATATTTCGGGAACCACAAACTGTGAGACAACCAGGAGGTTGTTAAAACCATTAAAAAGTTTTAATATTTTTTTTTTAAAAACACCTAGCTTTCGCCGGCTTCCTGCCAGCATCATCAGGGTGGTTTAACAGTCGATGGGATGGCTATTTATAGGAGTGGTGCCTTTTGCACCCGACTCCTAGACCTCGTGATTGGGCCCAACCGATCCTCCTGCATTCGGCTCCTAGTTATCATATCGCCAGCTGATACGTCCCTGCCTCTCTCCTCCCCACCTTTGCCCTTTTTCTTGCTTGTTCATGTACTAGGGGTGGGATTCAATCCTGCGCCCAGGGTACCCCCTTGTTGTCCATTACCCCCATCTCCCTTCCTAACCCTACGTGTCCCAACTTCCTTCCCCTTTCTCTCATTCCCAGTGACCTCCTCTACCCCCTCATTCATGCCGTGTACCTCAGCCACACTACACCTCACTCTCCCCCAAGCCCCATCTCTCTATCCTCCTCCTTCCTACCCCCAATCTCACCATTCAATCCACCGTCCATGGGTATACCCCTGACGGCTGCCTCTTGCCCTCCCCCCGAGTCATCACGGGGGGCAACAATTCCCTCCTCAACCGTCTTATTCCTCATTCCAGCTTCCTTCCCCCTCCTCTCGTTTCCAACTTCCTCCTCAGCCATCTCCTTCAACGTGCATCCTACACGCATTCTAACCTCCTTCCCCCTCCTCTCGTTTCCAATTCCCTCCTCAATCATCTCATTCCTTGTTCTGGCATCCTTCTCCCTCCTCTCATTTCCAACTTCCTCCTCAGCCATCTCCTTCAGCGCGCATCCCTTCCTGCATATGCGCATTCTAACCTCCTTCCCCCTCCTCTCGTTTCCCATTCCCTCCTCAACTGTCTTATTCCTCATTCTGACATCCTTCTCCCTCCTCTCGTTTCCAACTTCCTCCTCAACCATCTCCTTCAGCGCGCATCCCTTCCTGCACACGCGCATTCCAGCCTCCTTCCCCCTCCTCTCGTTTCCAATTCCCTCCTCAACCGTCTCATTCCTCATTCCAGCATCCTTCTCCCTCCTCTCGTTTCCAACTTCCTCCTCAGCCATCTCCTTCAGGACGCATCCCTTCCTACATATGCGCATTCTAACCTCCTTCCCCCTCCTCTCATTTCCCATTCCCTCCTCCCCCCTCTCCTCGCTCATTCTCGCCTCCTTCCCCCTCCTCTCGTTTCCCATTCCCTCCTCAACCATNCTCCCTCCTCTCGTTTCCAACTTCCTCCTCAGCCATCTCCTTCAGCACGCATCCCTTCCTACATATGCGCATTCTAACCTCCTTCCCCCTCCTCTCATTTCCCATTCCCTCCTCAACCGTCTCATTGCTCATTCTGGCCTCCTTCCCCCTCCTCTCGTTTCCCATTCCCTCCTCAACCATCTCATTGCTCATTCTGACCTCCTTCCCCCTCCTCTCGTTTCCAGCTTCCTCCTCAGCCATCTCCTTCAACGTGCATCCTATGCGCATTCTAACCTCCTTCCCCCTCCTCTCGTTTCCAATTCCCTCCTCAACCATCTCATTCCTCATTCTGACATCCTTCTCCCTCCTCTCGTTTCCAACTTCCTCCTCAACCATCTCCTTCAGCGCGCATCCCTTCCTGCACACGCGCATTCCAGCCTCCTTCCCCCTCCTCTCGTTTTCAATTCCCTCCTCAACCGTCTCATTCCTCATTCCAGCATCCTTCTCCCTCCTCTCGTTTCCAACTTCCTCCTCAGCCATCTCCTTCAGCACGCATCCCTTCCTACATATGCGCATTCTAACCTCCTTCCCCCTCCTCTCATTTCCCATTCCCTCCTCAACCGTCTCATTGCTCATTCTGGCCTCCTCCCCCCTCCTCTCGTTTCCCATTCCCTCCTCAACCATCTCATTGCTCATTCTGACCTCCTTCCCCCTCCTCTCGTTTCCAGCTTCCTCCTCAGCCATCTCCTTCAACGTGCATCCTATGCGCATTCTAACCTCCTTCCCCCTCCTCTCGTTTCCAATTCCCTCCTCAACCATCTCATTCCTCATTCTGGCATCCTTCTCCCTCCTCTCGTTTCCAACTTCCTCTTCAGCCATCTCCTTCAGCGTGCATCTCTTCCTGCATACGCGCATTCTAACCTCCTTCCCCCTCTTCTCGTTCCCCATTCCCTCCTCAACCGTCTCATTTTTGTCAAGCGTCTCCACCAAGCCAGCTCCTAACCCCCCCCAGTCCCCACTCCGCGTGGTTGCAGGGGGATCCTGCCGCCCGTGCTCCCTATCCCCATCCCTAACTTTCACTACCTTACCCGCCCTTCTGCTGCTCACCCCTCTCTTCCTTCCTGGCAAGTCATTCACACCCAGCGCGGTCGCAGGGAAACCCTGCCACCCGCGCTCACCATCCCCGCTGTTAGCTTTCCCTGCCGAATCGCTCTTCTCTTTCTTCTCCTCCCCTAACCATCCGTATCCAGCGCGTTCTTCCACCCCGCGGGGGCGCATCCTATCCGTCCCATTGTCAGGCTCATGCACCGCCCCCCTCCTACCCCCATAGCCCTCAGCCTTCTCCAGCCCTTCGTTCGTGGGGGGGTGCTTGGTCACACCGGCAGCCCCGCCAGCAGCCTCCTGATGGCAGCGGGCTGGCGCTACGGGGCGCACCCCCGCTGTCATGTCCACAGTCTCGTCTTCTCCTCCTTCATGTGGCGTTCTTTTTATGAGGGGAGCACCCTCTCACACCCACTCACATCCCCCGTATTCCTGGGTCGCCCGGTCGTGAGTCGACGGTCGACGGTCAACGGTGGCCGTGGGACCACCCCCTGGAGATCCCCCCTGCCCTGCCAGCATAAGGGGGACACGTGGAGACAGGGGAACAGCAACATACAATTTCAGGACATCCACACGCTCGCAGAGGGGCCCGCACAGGAACGGCTCCCCTAGTGCGCGTACAAAGGTGTGTGAGAGCTGGGGGGTGGCTAGCTCCGCCCCCCCAACATGGAGGACACCGAAGAGGACGACCGGGCGACCCCGGAATACGGGGGATGTGAGTGGGTGGGAGAGGGTGCTCCCCTCGTAAAAAGAACGCCGCACGAAGGAGGAGAAGACGAGATTGTGGACATGACGCGCATATCAGGACATGTCAAATGTATAAACAGTACAGGTAATCCCCAAGTTACGAGCGTTCACTTGATGCTCATTCGAAGTTACGTGATAAGTGCCCCTTAGTGCTTATGTGGAAATCCCAAAATTACAAATATTGCAGCACCACGGCAGTCGTTCACTCTTATGAGTGACCACAGAGGCTCTGCAACATTCATCCTGGTTATTCCCTTCCTCCCCCCCGGGTCTCCCTAGGCACCAGACCTTCAATACTCACCCTGTGAAGATTGAAATTCTTCATTTTCTTGGCTGCTCCAGGCCTTTGGTGCTTTTGCAGAGAATGGAGACCTAAAGTAATGCAAGATCATGGAAGATCAGTGGGGTGAGATCTCACAATACTGATCTTACGTGATCTCATGGTACTTTAGGCCTCTGTTCTCTACAACAGAACAGAAGCCAGGGGATGCTTCCATGTGCCTCTGGAGGCTGGATCAGGGCGCCAGAGTCCTTTTCCGGGCTGCTGTTGTCCAGATCTGAGGCCAGGGAATGCTTCCACGGCCCTCCAGTGGCCCAATCTGGGTGTCATAGGCCTTTTCCAGGCCACTGCCACCCAGATCTGAGGCTAAGGGATGCTTCTGCGGCCCTCTGGCGGCCTGATCCAGGTACCAGAGGCCTTTCTCAGGCCACTGCCACCTGGATCTAAGGCCAGGGGATGCTTCCACATGCCTCAGGAGGCTTGATCGGGGCATCAGAAGCCTTTTCCAGGCCATTGTCGCCTGGAAATGGGCCACTGGAGGGACACAGAAGTGTCCCCTGGCCTACTCACCTACTCTTAAAGCTTGAGAGGTAGGATAAAAAACTCATCAGGAGGCTAATATTTGCAACAAAGTTCATAAAAGAGAGTTTTCATTTTTATTGTTATAAACCATATTCTGCAACATTTTATCTTTGATCTTCTAATTTGATCTTCTGAGACAAATTGGTTGATAAAGGTCACAGGACTTTACCAGTGAAATCCAGTGATAACTTTGCAATAGAATTGTATTTCAGGATTGGGGAATTAGACAAGGCCATTGGTAAGAGTGCAAGGATTTTCTATTTAATGTAAAAAAAAAAAAATCTGCCATCCTTCCTCTGCTTATTCAGATTATGTAACAAAAGAGAAGTTGAGCATCTTTTGTTTAAACTGATGATATCCTAGGCAGGCTCTTTATAATCTTTTCTGTATCAGATGCTTTTTTTTACCTTCCCAAAAAAAAGAATAATTGATAGTGTTTTTACTCATTCTATTGTTGTTGCAATGTTGTATAATTATGTATGCTATTAGCAAAGTCAGTTTAGATTTTCCCTAAAAAATTTGGGAGAAAGCTAGATATTCTTAACTAAAACTTCTTACATCTACCTAATCTTCTTTTCAAATTATGATTGATTGAATATCAACTTTTAATTTTTAGGATTAAGAAAATACCCATCAATTCTTTTCAGTGAGAACATAAGCTTAAAATAGAATCATGTTCCCACACAAGTTCTGGCTGAAATTCAACACACTGACACTGGTTCTTACATAAGGCCTATGTCTATTTTTTCCCATCATTTCTGAAGGCTGATCCATCTCATTTCAACTCCTGAGATTCTGAAGGTGGATTGGGTCAGGCTATAGGAGGGGTTGCATACTGAATATATTGCTCACCAGAAGCTAATCTAGTGCAAACAAAGAACATACCATGTTCCTTGTCTTAATCAGAAAATGTGCACTCTATTGGGTTCTAAACTAACCATGAGACATAAAGCTAGTAAGAGAAATAGAATGCAAAAATAAGAAAGTTTCATTCCTTCTGAGAGATGGATATGCACTTAGAACAAACAGGGAAAGTCTTCATTCAAATGTGGTTATCCAAGCAGGCATTGTAGAATTAGAAGTATGATAATCATGTATCATGGAGATGTATGGAACTATTATTGATTATGATTATATGGAGTTAATTGGAATGATTTCATGATTTTTATAAGCTTGTTTTTTGCTGTGTGGGTTTTTATGTTTAGATTTTCTTATATTTCTAAGTCACTTGGGGTTATCCAGCTGAAGATGGGAAAAATATCCCAAATAAGTAAAAAAAGGTAAATAAATCTCATATATATGGAGGGAATGTCTATTTTATTCCTTTACCTTGTATCTCTTTGTGGCTTAATAATGCAAGCCATTTTTTTATTAGACCTGGCCCAATGTTTGGGAAGCCAGGTCCTGCTTGTCACAAGCCAAGTAATGGAGGAGTAACACCTTCTTAAAAACCTTGGTTCAGATGGCCCAGCTGGTAGCACCTTCTAAGGACCCCTTTCCAGGGTTACAGGTGTTCTAATACCTGGCACTAGGTATAAAATGCCTTCAATGACAGATGGAGTATCTCAGTCATATCAATGGCAATTCTTAGTCAGATTTGGCATCTGAATGCTAGGGCATCTCTCAGAAGCAACATACATTGCCCCTGCCCAAGCGATGTGGGAAATTTGCAAGGGCTACCCACCTTTTGACAGGTTAGGCTAAAGAAGCTAGTCTATCTATATATTGTGACCATCAATACTGGAACAATGACCGGAAGAAGTCAAGAACTGGTCAAAGCTCTGATGGCCTGTCGTGTCAACATCGCATGTATCTAAGGACAAAGTGGAAAGGAGCAAAATCTCAAGAGATCAGCAAAGGATACAAACTATATTATAATGGAGAAAGCAGCACTCGGAATGGCATTGGTATTGTGATCAGCAAGAATATTTTTATTATTATTGTTAAAATAGTGAAATACAAAAAATGTAAATCAAAATGATAGTGAAAAAATAAAATATATTATAATGATTAAATGAAAAACATTTTGTATTACCAGCGAGGAAAGTCTAGAATTTGGGAAGGCTCACAAGGCCTTATGTGCTGTATTTATAGGTTTTGTTCAAATGAGCTTCACAGATGATAGATTCTTCATTCCTAAATTTTGTTGGATTGGTGATATTAGTGCTATGATGTAATCCATAAAAAGCAACAACCAGAAGTACAGATAGTCCTTGATTTATGAACACAATTGGCCAAAATGTTGGTTGTTGAGATAAGTGAGTTTTGTCCTTTTCTTGCCATAGTTGTTAAGTGAATCACTGCAATTGATAAGTTAGTAACCTAACCAAGTAACTAACTTTTTAATTAAGTGAATCTGGTTTCCCCATTGACTTTGCTTGTCAGAAGGTCACAAAAGTGGATCACATGATTCTGGGACACAGCAAAGGTCATAAATATGAACCAGTTGCCTAGCATCTGAATTTTGATCACATGATCATAGGGATGCTGCAAATATCATAACTATGAAAAACGGTCATAAGTTATACTTTTCAATGCCATTGTAACTTTGAAACGGTCCCTAAATGAACTGTTGTAAGTCAAGGACTACCTGTACTAGCTCTATCTGCATTGTATTTATCCTCCTGTATTTTTACTCAAAAATAAATAAATAAATAAATAAATAAATAAATAAATAAATAAATAAATAAAAAATAAAAAAAAAATAAAAAAAATAAAATAGGGAGTATCCATTCTAAAATGTTTCCCACATTATCCCCCCTTCTAAGGGCTGACATCTTTTTCCATGCCAGTTGTTCAGCCTGCAGCTTTCCTTCCAGTCTCCAAAAGTCATTCTCACATACTATTACAGTCTATGCAATTTTATCCCAGTTTTTCCAGACCCATGTTTTTGTAGCATTAATTCAATAAGACTGTCTTTCATTAGAATATTTTTATTTTTTAGCATTACATATTTAAATAAACACATTTTGCAGACTATCAATATTATTAAGTGATTTCCCCTTGGGATGTCTAATATGTAAGTAAGTTTAGATATTTTAGACTGATAGAAAATATTGAATACAACTGGATCAGACAGCAATGATAAAATTTTATTATTACAAAGGAGATGGCAAATTGAATAGAAAAGCTGCAGAGTCACGATGGGTGACCATAAACAAACAAAAAACAAACAAATATCCACTTATTAAATCCAACTTAGTTGGAATGTTTGGTCAGATGGTAATAGCTAGTCGAACGTTTCTGATTTCAAAAAGTTATGTAGTATCAGGCCATGGGGAATACTTAAATTAAAGAGCATCAAGAAGCTTCATTTGCTGATTTTCTGCAGATTAAACTTTTAATAAACAGCAAAGAAAGATTCCTAGTAACCTCATTAATGTAAATATTAGCCATAATAGATAACAGAACAGAATATCAGAAGGGACCTTGGAGGTCTTCTAGTCCACCTGTCTGATCAAGTAGGACCCTATTTCAGACAAGTGATTGTCCACCTCTTTTTAAAAGCCTCCATAGATGATGTACCCACAACTTCTGAAAGCAAGCCAGTTGACTGATGTGGATCTAAATGTAATTCTTTGCCAAGAAACAGCTGTCAGTAGAGATAAATCATTTGTATCACATGATTCTGAAAACCAATTACAATTATCTGTAATTTTAGTTGTTCAAGTAATTTGAGAGTGAATCAAAATATAGCTCTTAGATTAACCAAGGTGAGCTTTGGCAAACACAGACACACACACACACACATACACACACACACACACACAAACCCTTTGAGCAATTTCCTACATTAGAGAGAATTCTTTGATGTTAATTATGAATGGCATTACAATTGGTTCATTCATTTATTTTTGCCTTTGGAGGTTCTTCAGAAGTAAAATGCACAACTTAAATTTCTGTACAACAGGCAATGTTTAAGGCACTAATTTTTCTCTTGAAATTCAAAAAATCACCTAACAACTCCAGTGACATTATGGCAATACTCCCTGGTTGGACAAAAAAGTTGAAATTTGGCTCTTAGTGTAAGAAAGTTGCCTATTCCTCAATTACTTTAACAATGGATAAGTATGTATATATTAAATTGTTGCATTATATCCCCACTTTTTGATTTTACTGATTTAGCTAATGATACCACAGGCTAACACAGTTTCCCATTTTGTTTTCAAAGGTGGGTTCTAACCATAGTTTGCTAATACAGATGACACAGTAGCATTCAGTATTAAAGGGAAAGCTGGAGAAGTGCCCAAGATCACTGTTTGTTTTCAGTCTTCCAAACTACATCTAAACATAGCCTGCTAAGTAGTACTTGTAAGTTGGCCAGGTTCCTAGTTGCTATAGTCTGAAATGCAGGAAGGCTAATGATGATATACTCTGTAAATAGTAGCTTTCAACATGAGAGAAATAGGAATTCATGGGCCATGCAGATTCCTAAATGTGTTCTCCCATCCCAAAGCATACATACTGTACGTCCACACTTTTAAAAGTTGTTTTGGCTGTATCTTACAACCAGAAATTTATATTGTTGAAATAACATTGTCTGCTATATCTCTTCTTCTAGGATAGACCTATCCATTACAAGAAAGCATAATTATTACTTATGCCAGCAAATATCATTTCCATTTTTAATGGCAAATATTAAGAGCAAAGTTAATATAAATGTATCAGTATTCTTGTCATTGTCATTTTATGGTTCTGCTGGTTGTGAGCTCAGCTACCAGAAATAATGTTGGTTCTGCCAGAGATATTTTTTAAAAAGTGGCAATACATTGGAGTTTTCTAGCAGACCCTTACCTGCATCCTGTTCTTGGGCAAAATGGCTTAATTCTTCTTACAGAGATGATAGATTAAAAATCATTTAAAAGGGAACTTATTAGAAACAAATTCATTCATGAGAGCTTATATGCTTTTTGTAAAGCTGATCCTATAGCAATAACAATAGCACCTAGATTTATGTACTGCTTCATAGTGCTTTACAGCTGCGGTCTCCAAACTTTCCAGCTTTGCACACCTGCTGGGGAGGGAGAAGGGATGGTTCTGTGTGAGCGGTAGGTGAGCACGTATGTGCAGCTCAACTTCTCTTTACACAGCTATGTGCGCATGCTCACCCACTGCTTCTGTGGCCCAGTTCTGAACAGCTGTAGCCTGGTAGTGGGCTGTGGCCCAGGGATTGGGGACACCTGCTTTACAGCACTCTCTAAGCAGTTAACAGTGTCAGCATATTGCCTCCAACAATCTGGATCCTCATTTTACCAATCCCAGAAGGATGGACAGCTGAATCAAACTTGAGCAGGTCAGGATCAAACTCCTGGCAATGGGCATTCTAACCACCTCACCAGCACAGCTCTTCCACTGTGCCACCATGGCTTCTATGCTGGGAGGATAAAACCAAAGGCAGCTGCTGGATCACTATCCAAACTGGAAAGCAGAATTCAAATGGAATTAAATTGAAGGAAACAATTTAAAGGTAATTGTTGAAGTTCAGGCTCAAGTGAAATATCCAACCAATCTAACTAGAAGAAAAATACTTATTTAAAACTTGTGAAATTTCTCAAGGGGCTTCTTCTTATATCCCCACAGAGAGCCTCAGTATAGTAGGAGAGAATTTAATTCATGCTGGGATTACTTTGCAGTCAAAGCTCATCCAGCAGATAGATTAATTGAACTGTTATGCATAGAAATGTTAATCCCCTTTAGGTATATAAAACTGAAAAAACTGGCTTGAGTTTCATGAATGTTTTCATGTAATGAAAAAAAAGCACTCACTATCTCTAAGGGCAGATTTAAAATGCTAGATAAGATAGTTGAACACAGAGATGTTTATGTACAAAAATAAATGCTAGAAATTGTGTACAATGTTGCAAATCCATGAAACTTTCAATTTATATTCCAAAACCTCCATCAGAATGATGCTATTGTATCCTATCCACCAGGAAAAAAGCCATCAAACAGAACAGTATTACTGAATAAAAATATTTTTTATTCTAACCTCCAATGTTTGTGTACTTCCCAAATTCTCTAAATGCCCATTAAATGCCTGCAAATGGATGTTTAAATTAAAACAGGTTTGGGAGAGCAATGCAAAGCAGAGAAAATTCTACTTGGCCTGCTTATTCTCAGTCAGTAGGATACAATCTAAGAAGTAGGGTTTTTTTTGGCAGGCTTCTAATATTTTTATGAAATGGAATATCTCCCATTTGGTATAAGATAAGGAGAAAAATATATAAATATTTCAGTTGGAAGGCCTTTAGTACCAAAAATATAATCATGAACATTATTTAAGGTACAGTGATGAGTGCTTACTTCAGGCTTATGGGAAAACAATCATAACATAGTAACAGAATAATAGAGTTGGAAGGGATCTGGGAGATCTTCTAGTACAACCTTTGCTCAAGCTGGGGACCCTATACCATTCCAGTCAATTGGCTCTCCAATCTCTTCTTAAAAACCTCCAGTGATTGAGGACCCACAACCTCTGGATATAGAATAACAGAGTTGGAAGGGACCTTGGAGGTCCTGCTCAACTAGGAAACCCAATACCATTTCAGACAAATGGTTGTTCAATCTCTTCTTTAAAATCATCCAGTGTTGGAGTACTCACAACTTCCGGTGATAGAAGAGTCCACTGATTGATTGTGATCACTGTCAGCAAATCTCTTCTTAATTTCTTCTTAATTCTTATTTCTTAATTCTCCTTGATAAGTTTCCATCAGTTACATCTTTTCCTGCCTTCAGGTGCTGTGGAGGTTGCTCTCCTCTTCAGTGTGACAGCTCCAAATGTTGGAAGATCATACATCTGCATCTTGTCCAAACCACTGACTTTAATTTGGATTTGTGGGCAGAGGCAGGGATGGATATCAAGTTTAGTTTCCATATACCCCTTGTTTGGTTCATATGAAGACTGTGATTCTTGAACTTCAAGCACTATAGTTCATTTTTAAATTGTGCATTTGTGTGCATGAGAGAATGGGAGAAGATTGTATTGAGTGACAGACATTCAGCTACATTTATTAGCAGCTAGTGCCTGCATTTAATTCCTTTCCCAAAAGGAACTTTTTCATACAGCATGCAGGGATTTTTTTTTTGCATGCATGTATGTGTGTATGAGTTTATGTACCAAAATGGTTTTAAAATTGTGGCAGAAAACTCCCTTGGCATTTCAGCCCACTGACAAGCCAAGATGAGGCAAAGCCTGTACTACATTTTGCTATAAAATGAAGCACCTTTCTGAGGAGCTGGAGAAAAAGGAATATGCCAAAATTCCTTTTCTTAAAATTAATGATGCCATAAATGAACCTTTTTGATATGAACAAGACTTCATAATCTAGAGATCACAGGAAAAGATAGCATTGTCCCACTAGTGAGGACACACATGGAATATTGCATTCAGGTGAGGTTACCATGATACAAAGATGCAGAGACCCTACAAAGAGTGCAGAGAAGAGCAACGAAGAAGATAAGGGATATGGAGACTAAACTGATGAACTATGTATATCTAGCGGATCAAAGAAAGGATTAGGGGTGACATAATAGATGTCTTCCAGTATTTCAGGAGAAGACAAAGAGAAGAGGGGGTTGACTTATTCTCCAAAGCACTTGAGAGCAGGACAAGGAGGTGGAAGCTCATTAAAGTGAGATCCAACCTGGAGCTATAGAAAAATTTCCTGACAGGTAGAAGACTTAATAAATGGAATAGTTTGCCTCCTGGACTTATGGGTGCTCTATTGCTGGAGATTTTGAAGAATAGACTGGACAACCATTTGACCAGGGTAGTTTAATGTTTCCTACCCTGAGCAGGGTGTTGAAGACCTCTGAGGTTCCTTCCAGGCCTATGATTATATGATGATGAGACTAACCCAGAAGGTTTCAAATGAAGGTCATGTGACTGCAGCAGCATCCCAGCAGTGCAGCAGTAGCCAGTAGCACTGAAGTGGTCAAAAATTTACCAAATTTCATTTTCTCTGGAATCACAAGTCTTGGATTTTGGACACATTCTAAAATTTAGTTCATTTGAAACCTTGCTGTCAAGCAAAATCAAGCTCTTAATAGCCAGTGCCACACAAAGTGCACTAACCAAATAGGTGGTAAGACATTAGGGGAACTCAGGCACCACACAGGTTATGTAGAAAGTAAACACAGGGTCGGTCATAAAGGACTCAAATGTCTATACACAAATGCACAGAGTATGAGCAGCAAACAGGTGAACTAGAAATTCAGGTTAATGAGGGCAGATATGATATTGTTGCCATAACGGAAACATGGTGGGATGAAACCCACACATGGAACACACAGCGAGAGGGATTTAAATTATTTAAAAGAAACAGACCAAATAAAAGAGGAGGTGGAGTTGCTCTCTATATAAGAAATAACTACATCTCTACAGAAATAGAGCACAACAATGATGAAAACTATCTTGAATACATTTGGGTAAATATAAAAGGGGGCAGGTTGTTCCACTGGTTAATTGTTCTAACTGTCAGGAAGTTTCTCCTTAGTTCTAGGTTGCTTCTCTCCTTGATTAGTTTCCATCAGTTGCTTCTTGTCCTGCCTTCAGGCACCTTGGAAAATAGCTTGACTCCCTCTTCTTTGTGGCAGCCCCTGAGATATTGGAACACTGCTATCATGTCCCCACTCGTCCTTCTCTTCATTAAACTAGACATACCCAATTCCAGCAGCCTTTCCTTATATGCTTTAGCCTCCAGTCCCCTAATCATCTTTGTTGCTCTTCTCTGAACTGTTTGTAGAGTCTCAATATCTTTTTTACATTGTGGTGACCAAAACTGGTTGCAGTATTCCAAGTGTGTAAAGGCATTGTAAAGTGGTATTAATACTTCATGTGATCTTGATTCTATCCCTCTGTTAACACAGCCCAGCACTGTGTTGGCCTTTTTGGCAGCTGCAGCATACTGCTGGCTCATATTTAAGTGATTGTCCACTAGGACTCCGAGGTCCCTCTCACAGTTACTACTATCGAGCAAGGTATACCCTATACTATACCTGTATATTTGGTTTTTCTTGTCTAAATGTAGAACCTTACTTTTTTCACCATTGAATTTCATTTTGTTAGATAGCGCCCAGTGTTCAAGTCTGTCCAGATCCTCCTGTATCCTAAGCCTGTCTTCTGGAGTGTTGGCTATTCCTGCCAGCTTGGTGTCGTCTGCAAATTTGATGATTTTCCCATCTATCCCCTCGTCCAAATCATTGATGAAGATGTTGAATAATATAATGTCCCATCTAATGGGTCAAAACCTCTATTTTCTTCAGTCTTACTCTGGCTTTCTTCCTTTGCCAACTAACTTTCCAAGTCAATGCATTTGAGTCCTCAAGTAGTTCTTCCCCTATTTTGTGTACATTGTTTGAAGTAAGAAAGACAATTTGATTAAAGTATTTTTGGAATAACACTCAGCCCATTTATATTCATCAAACAGCCTCCCTTTTTCTCCATTTTTCCACAATTCTTCTGACAGCTTTATCTTCCATTCAATCAGCTCTTCTTCCTTATCCTCAAATATGTTCTGAGATCTTGACAAGTAAGATATCTTTTCCATTTCCGGTATTATCGCGGCATCTTCTAATTCTTCATTTGTCTGAGTCTGTCTGTTAATTCCTTCCTTTAGGAACTCCATCTTTGGATCTGCTTCCTCTAATTTTCCTTCTATTTTCTGGGTTACTTGTTCCTTCTTTGTAGTCATTTTCTGAATTTGTAAGTTTAGATTAGAAAGTTGTTCTTTTATCTCCTTTGTGTTATTTTTAGTCTCATCATAAGCTAAGACTATTGTCTCTTTTTATTGATTTCAACATAGAAATAATTTCTTTCTGAGATTTATTAACATTTTTTTGTTGGTATGTGAAGCTAGGGGTTTTGGAAACAAATGTTAGAAATGGTTTTTTTACCATTTAAGACTAAGTGTGGAACATCCATTTTGTTTTTGTATGTTGTCTTTATAGTCCAATCTATTTTGAGATTTAAAAAGTTTCAGTTAATTGTCATTTGAACTCCAAATTATCCAGCCAGCCTATTAGTCCATCCTTACGCCTACTCTAAACAAATATAAGGAAAGTCCAGGTTTTTCTGTCCAATGAAAAACATATCCTTTCTGTTCAGTGAGAAAAGAAACAATTAAAAGTTATTCATCAATCAAAAGTTTATAATCCAAAGTGTTTCATCATCTCAATCAGTCATGCCTGTTTCTTCTACAGGGGAATAGTTCCATGACACAGCTCTAAAAGTCAGTTAGAATTTATATTCATAATCCAAGCAGGCCAATTTCAAAATAGTTTATTGACTCTGCCATGCAGATAAGCAGCCCAAGAGGTTTTTTTCCTTCTCCAGCTGCAGTCTTCAAAAGTGAAAGTTTCCAAGGACACCCAAAGTCTTATCTGAGTCTGGGCTTCAGGCCAAATTTCCTTTAAGCATAATAAATTGTAGTTCTGTGGTTCGCCACTAGATGTCATCAATGCCTTCTTCCAGCTTCAAACTTATATTGCAAGCTTTTCAAGTCTCTTCTCTAAAAAAAAGTCTCAAAAGCACTTTTAGTCCCCAAATTTCAAGACTATATATCTATATTGATTCCAAATTAATCTTATAATTTTCTCCATTTTCCCCCAAGCAGTTAGTTCGCCGCTTTTTTTTCTCCTGAGGGAATGGGACAGAAATTCCCTTTCCCTCTCTCATCGGGGAGGATTCTTTGCTTTGGGTGGTTTTTTTCAGGAAAAAGTCTTTAAGTTATAAAGAGAAGATAGAGTCTCACCCAGTTTTATCCACGTTGCTCAAAAGTTGCTCATTAGTGCTTATTTCCTTTGGTTGTCAGCAGCTTCTGACTGGCTACACGAATGTAGCCAGTCTTTCCCCTGCCAGTTTGGAGGGCTTCCTCAGATCAAACAGAAGGGCCACTGCCCCTCTGCGATCAACGAGGGTCTCCTTCTTCTTTGTCACCTCTCCAGGGTGACTTTTGATCCTTTTTAGAGTTCCCAGCAGTGCAAAATTGAATGCAGAAGACAACTGGGAGTCCAAATTCTTTCTCTTTTAATATGGATTGGTTCAAGGTCCATCTTAATTTTTTTGTATTCCTTTACATGTCATTACAGGATTATGGTCTGCCCAAGTGCCTAATTCTATCTCAATCTCCTGCATATTAGTTCTTAATTCAGGTGTCATCCAAATCATGTCAATTCTGGACCAAGATTTATGGCTATTCGAGTAGAATGCATATTGTAGTTTTTCTGGATTAGTTTCTCTCCAATTATCTTGTATACCAATTTCCTCTATCATATTAAAAAAAAAGTGTTAGATAATCATTTTCTTCCTCATTTTCCTGTTTTGCTACTTTTATAGTCTAATGTCCCATCTGCTATTGCATTAAAATCCCCTACTAGGCAAATGTTTTGATATTCAAATTCTGCTATTTTTCTATGAAGATTTTGATAAAATTCTTCTTGTTTATTGTTTGGTGCATATATTACTACCAAAAGTACCTGTTTTTGATGTAAAAATATTTCTACCATCACAATTCTTCCTTCTTCATCTGAATAAATCATTTTAGAATCTATTGTCTCTTTAATGTATACAGCTACTCCTCTTTTTTATTGTTGTTGTTGTGCTGACAACAACAAAAGTTTACAGTATTGTCTTTTATATATGTCTCTTGCAGACAAATTATATCAATATTTAATTTCTGCAATTTTTTAAAGATTCTGTTGTGTTTTGATGGGGAATTCAGTCCATTTATATTCATTGAAAAAAATCTGTTTTCCTTCTCCCTTTTGTTTACTTATATTTAGGTCTTGTAGATCTCGTAGTCCTTTGCTCTCTTGCTATTCCCTCACTCTCTTGATCTGGCTTCTCTTTCTCTTCTTCTTTTGTGTAATTGTTTCCTCTGTTGTTTGTTCTGTCTGTTTCTGGCCTTTTTTTATCCTCTTGTTGATGTTGTACTCTTTCATCCAGTAATGCTCTTTTTCTTTCTTCAAACTCTTCTGCCTTCCAAAATGAATCCAATCAATATCTTGTATTGTTCCAGTTGACTAAGATTCCTTCTAGCATTAATCATTTAAAGTTTACACCTTTTGCAATTTAATTGTCCTTCTTTCATCTTTCAAATAGGAGGAACAACAGTAGCTGATGAATACATACACACAGTGGTGGGATTCAGCCAGTTCTCACCGGTTTGGTCAAACTGATGCCTAATTTTTTGTTGAGTTCAGTGAACCGGTCATGATCCTGGCCTTCCCGTCTCCAATTTTTCTAATTTTTTTTCAATCTGATGCTGAGGTGTTTTCTCTTGGCTCCTCCCTTCAGCCATTCAGGTCTTGCTACTCCGACGCTCCTCAGGGTGATAGAGGAGGTTCTCCAAAGCACCAACTGAAGCTGATGCCCTGTTCCATGCCCAAGGGAGACTTCCTCCATCACCCTGCAAGCAGAGGTGGGGGGGAAGACAGGCGATCCAGACATGCTGCATGGTGGCAGCAAGTGGAGGCAGGCAGGGGAAGGCTTCCCCACCCCACCTCTGCTTGCTGCCACCATGATGCATGTCAAGATCGCCTGCTTTCCCCTGCCCCTGTTCTCCACTGGCAAGGTGATGGAGGAGGTCTCTCTTGGGCATAGAACAGGGCATCAGCTTCAGTCGGTGCTTGCAGGGTGACAGAGGAGGTCTCCCTTAGGCTTCTCCCACTTTCTCCTTCTTCCTCCTCCTTTGAACAGACCTTCACTCCCATTGCTGCTTTTTCAGTCCCGGATATCAGTTTGTCCAGAGTCTGTGCAGAGGATCTTTGGAAATGAAGCCCCATAGCAATTGATGGAGTGAGAACCATTCCCTTTGCTTTTGGACTGGCTCTGAAATGGGCTGGAAGGAGCGGCCCAAGGACTCTAATCTAGATTTGCAGCAAGCAAGGGGATTGGAGGCATGTCTGGCATCTCAAAAAATGTTTTTTTCCCCTGTGCTGGATTTTCACTACCATACTGTTTAACTTTCTTTAAAGTTTACTTGATGCAGAAAACCCAGGTATTGTACAGATCTTTGTTCAGTCCATCCTGGAAACAGCTTACCAGGATGTCCTCTGGCCAGTTTAAACAACTGGACAGCTCTCAGAACTCCTCTGTATTCAGCTACTGGCAAGCACCTCTGTTTCACCATTTTTATGCGTTCATGGACTTTCCGGTCTGCCAAATGGTCTTTGAAGTGACGACGGAGGGCTGCCATGGAACTTCTCAATTCTGAAGCATTACAGTTGTACAGGGTCACCATCCAGTCAGCGGCAGCATCCTCCAGTGCCAGGATGACTATCCTGATTTTCTCCCCATCCATGGGCAGTGTTCTCCCATATATCTGCATGTAGGTGAACACCTGGGCAAGAAAGAACCCCAAGCATTTGGGATTGTCATCAAACTTCACCCCCAACAGGCTCCATGGGCTGAGATGGGTCCTCTCTGGGTCCTTGGGAAGGATGTCCTCATCATGGCGCTGCTGCAGGGAGGCAGCCACCGCTGCTGCCTCTGGTGCTGCTAGCTCTTCTTCCTCAGCTTCTTCCTCTTACCATGGGCACTCTTTCAGTTGGACATTTATTTCCTCGAAGGACTTTCTCACATATTCCATGGTCTGCTTTAACACTGCTTCCATCAGCTCTGATTTGGGATCCTCATTTTCCTTTTCGGGAGAGGCAGGCTCCGGATTTTTCTTTTTAGATTTTTTCTTTTCTTTGCCTCGCATGAGGGTCACTTTCTGAGCCTTTTCCTCCCAGTCCTCTTTCTTTCCGATTCTGAGTGACCTAGCTCAATATCCTTTGGCTGAGGGTTCAGCTTTTTCCAGGTCCCTGGAAGTGCATTCCTCAGGGCTTGCCAGAGTGATGTCTCCACTTCAAGCCTCCATTTCACCCTCTTCCATTCTGCTGTTAGGAAGGAGCAAGTTGGTTGTGACCACCTCGGTAGGGCAGCTGCCTTTCTGGGTTGGGCAGTATGCAGATCTCACCTTATGTAAGGACCTACTTCAACCAAGCCACCCAAGAAAGCAGAATTCTTGAAACAGGCATTATCTCAAAAGGAACTTTTATTAGGGGCTAGTGATAGCAGGGACAACAAGGCGAGATCTGGAGAAAAACCCGGGCAAGCAGTATATTAAAAGCAATATTATTATTCCAAGTCCCAGTGTCCATTTGAATTCCAACCAACCCACAGGTGGCATAGTGTTTTGGTAACTGGCTCCATTGGCACACTCAAGGTCTCTCTTGCTTTTGTTTCCCTCTGACTCCAAGCACCAACTGTCTCCTAGATAAGGGAGATGGATTCCTTCTCCTGGGGAAAGGGCATAGTGGCAAGACAGTGCGAAGCATCCCCAAAGTATCCCCCCTCCCAACAGAATGGCAGGCCCCAAATAATGGTTACAAAAGCAGGGTTTTCTTTGGGGACCTGACAGGCTGTTTCTAGTTCTATAGCTCTATTATTTCCAAAATAACATTCATCCCACAAAAGAATAAAATCATCTGAAAAGGAATTGTGTTATTTTTCATCACTGTAGCCAATAGTTTCTTATATTGTAAGATGGTAAATTATAGTAATTTTAATGAAACAATTATTTCTGTCCTTTTAGGGTTCTTTTAACTATAAGAACAGGAGGTATTTAGGATATACAGTATCAACATTGCATTGCAGTGATTACAATTTTTTAAATTCTTTCTATTCCTATACAAAGTAATGCTATGGGATTAAATTGTCCCATGATAAGCAAGCAGTCTTCAAATATTTGAGAGGCTGCCACAGAAAGGAGGGGGTCAATTTGATCTCCATACCATCTGAGGGTAAGACAAAAGTTAATGGATGGAAACTTATCAAAGAGAGATCTATGAGAACTAAGAAGAAATTTCCTGAGAATGAGAACAATTAATATGTGAAGCGGCTTGCCTCCAGGAGTTGTGGGTGTTCAATCAGTGGAGATTTTTAGGAAGAAATGGGTCAGCCATTTGTATGGAATGGTATATAGTCTCCTGCTTGCAGGGGATTGGACTAAAAGACCTCCAAGGTTCCTTCCAACTCAGTTACAGTATGCTCTTATTATGGAATTTCCTGAAACTCTACTTTATCAACATGAATGTGGTGGAAGCCACTAGCTTCTGTTTATCCTTTACGTCTTTTTCCCTGATCTAATATATCAAAGACCACTGATAGTTTTAGTAAGTGTTTAAATTGAGAAATATTTTGAGTGTTTGTTTCAGAGAATGTAGCTATAGTGCTTAAAGTGACTTATCTATCTACAAATGTTCTTAAGGAGATTTTGATTCCTAAAGATCAGATGTTTAATTGGGAAATGTTCTTGAATCCATCACTGGCACTGTAGTCTTCAATGACTGGAAAATCTCATTATCATCTCAGACTGCTATAACAGTTGAACTCCCACTTGGATTATTGCATGGGGCTGATTTTAAAAATGATTTGAGAATTTCACCTAATATGCCTGTTAACTGATTAAAGAGAACCTCAAATCATTTAATGCTTATACAGTATTAGAGATTTTTTGGCACTGAATAGCTTTTATTCTCCAACACATTTTAAATTTTAACCTAGTATTTTTAGATTTTTTTCACTTTTAATTTTTTTTCATTTTATTATTGTTTTATAATATACTATTAAAATTTGCAAATAGAAAGATGACTAATAAAACTAAGATTATAAAAAATTAAAGTACAGAGAAAAAAAATATAAAAAAATAAAAAGCATTTCTTTGATATTTCAGTACAAGGTCTCTTCTTCCCATATCTCATCTCTTATCAATAAACAATAAAATTCATATGTTTATTGAAATAACAATAATGTATATGTTAACCTTAATCAAATAAATTAGTTTTATATTCCTTTCCTTTTAACACAGTAACATCATTTTCTCTAAAAATACAGCAAAACAAATCTCATCTCATCTCTTACTTGTTGTCTATAAATCTATAAAGATTCATGTGGTTCTAGTAAAAAATAAGTTCATTAAACATTAACAGATATATGTTTTAACCTTGGTCAAATAAATTCACTATTTTCTTTCTGTTTCATTTTTAAAAGATTTATCTAATCCTATCACTGGTTTCTTAATATTTTCTCTTTATGTCCTCTTAGAACCTCCTTCACTAGTTTAACGTTTCTTTTGAAAATCCAAAATAAGAACTATCCAAGTCACTCTTTTGATTTATTATTTGTATTCCCCTTTATTAAGTCATTTAAAATAATTTATAGCTTTATTTGTAAATCCAGTGTAGCAACATTTTCTACATTTTTATAGTCTGGCATTTTTTAGTCCAATTTCATATTCAAATCAGCCTGTCTCAATTTTGTCCAGTAAAACTCTGATCTACTTCTGTAGTCTGTTTTAAATCCATTGTTATAGTAGCAGACAATCTTAATTTCTGAGTTCATTGTTCCCAAACATCCTTATTCCACCATCAAATATTCTTCATTGCATTAATAGGTCTTTTCTCTTTTAATTGTAATCTTTAGTTTATGGTTCTCTGTAATCATCTTTAAAGTCCCCTCTTATTATGTGCTTTTTCTCTAATCAACCTCATTTTCTCATGAGAAGATTACTTAGAGCTAGTTTTAAAATTTCATATATATTTTTGTAAAATTTTAAACAACCCACAGAAAATATTCTTTCAAGTCAGTTTATAACTTTCCAAAATAAACATTTAGCCATTCTAAAGTTTTTAAACTTGCATGAAATTTTTGTATAAAAAAAGATAATAAAACCTGCTCTTCTGAAGGTTATTAACATCCAAAAAGCCATTAACAAAGGCTGACTTCCTGTGAATACCATATTGAGCTGATCCCTTGTTGGCTTTTGCTGGTTAGCAGGATACCTTTTGTGAAGGAAATTCCAACAGGATGCTGGATCTGAGCCAGCATGATCTCTCCAGAAGAGATAGTTGAGATTGTTCACATGTCTCTGGACAGCTTTTCCTCATGAGTAGGCCATAGAAATTGCGATTTTTACAGTTGGTTTATGAGTGGAGCAGCTAAGAGTTGGGATTACATCAAACTCACACATGCAAAGCAGCCTTTGCAAGAAAGGAATCCTTATAGTGAGTTTCCACCCTCTCCTATAGTCTTCCCAGTTTTCTTCTGAGGCTTCACATGGGGACAATGGCTCCAGGACTCCTTCTTTCCTCTGCAGCTTTCACAGGCATCTGGGGCAGTGATGGCAAACCTTTTAGAGACCGAGTGCCCAAACTGCAACCCAAAACCCACTTGTTTATCTCTGGGTGCCAGATGGGTGTGGCCCACTGGGTGGGCATGGCTGTGGTAGTCATGGCACATTGGCTGGGTGTGGCCAAGGTGGGTGTGATCACCTCGATGTTGCTCATGGGGAGGGATGCCTGTGGGGGCCGGGCAGGGTTGGGAGAGATCCAGGGGGTCTCTGGCAGGTGGGGCGGTGGGCAGGAGGCTCATCCTGCGGGGCAAGGCAAGGCGAGGCAGGGCGGGGGTGCCATTTTCACAGGGCAAGGTGAGGCAG
The DNA here is from genome assembly GCF_001527695.2 of Protobothrops mucrosquamatus. Classification (NCBI taxonomy): domain Eukaryota; kingdom Metazoa; phylum Chordata; class Lepidosauria; order Squamata; family Viperidae; genus Protobothrops; species Protobothrops mucrosquamatus. The sequence continues at coordinate 289,814 of NW_015387921.1, read as the reverse complement.
GGGCTGGGGTGGCTGCTGCCTGACATCATCGGCCCCTGCACACAGAGGCCAGCAAGCGCATGGGGGCTGGGATGCATCCAGCCATGTGGGACCTCAGCGAGTTAGTGGGTGGCTTGTTGAAGAAGGACAGTTGCCATCTCTGGGGCATGGCACGCGTGCCCACAGAGAGGGCTCTGAGTACCGCCTCTGGCATGCGTGCCATAGGTTTGCCACCACTGATTTGGGGGAATGGAAGAACTTTTGGGGGAAAATCTGTTCCACTCTGGCTGCATGGTGGCTTTTAGTGGATGGTTGGATCAAACCCAATTCTATGGCTCAAATGAATGGAGACAATGTCTGGGTCAGTGTGGTCTCCTTCCAAAAGGTTGTGGGGGTCATCTACGCAGAGCTGAAAGATAAGAGAACAAAATCTCTTCCTTCCCTTTCTGGGTGGGCTCTCCCAGGAGAGGCTTTGGTGATCAGACAAAGGCATGGAGAACAGAAGATAAGAAATGGAGAAGTAGATGGGGTGTGTGTGTGTGTAGTTTGCAGGCAGAGTTTGAAAAGGCATTAATACTGCAGTTGTTAAAGAAACAGATAATACCAGTCACAACAAAATGAGGACACCACAGATGAGGACAAAAGAGAAGCTGGATTCAGGTAAGAGAAAAAATGAAAGGTCTCATTTCTGAAATTGAATATTTGCAACATGTTAAAGAGGACTTAAGGACTTGCAACTTGAAAATGCTGGGCAGCTTGAGAATGCTGAAAGCTCCAAATAATTTTAAAAGCCTAATATTTTAAGGTGTGCAATTTGCCAAGGGCAGGAGAATCTACCTTTAACATTTATTCATTCTAAAATAGACCACATTATTTTAGAGATTAAAAATGCTTATATGTTCTACAATTAGTTTCATAGTAGTTTCACTGATTAGTGATAGAATAAGAAAAGTAACTCAAGAAGAAGAATATTTCCCTATACAAGCAAACTTGAGCTCATGTAGCTAGACACACCTCATATTTCAGGAAAAGAATAGACAGATAAAACCTATTTGCAACACATACAGAAAATACAAGCGTGAAACTTTTCCAGCAGATGAACTTAAAATATTCCCTCCTTTTGGCTGTTCTTAAAAGTACAGAGAAAGAAAGAAAACAACAACAACAACACATTTCTCTTCTATTTGCTGGCCAAACAATCAAGGTGAGAATATATCCTTCGGTGGCTTATTTTAAGCAGAATTTCTAGCAGAATTTTAAAATTCTTTTCTCTTTGGATTAGAGACAATTAACAGTTAACATTTACCTTGAGGACACACAAAGACTTTGACACACATACACACACAAAGACAAAGAGAAAGAGAAAGAGAAAAGGAGAGGAAAACAGAAACTCTGTTTTCACACCCTGGTCATTTCCACTATTAATCTTAGTTAGCTCAAATTAGGGAAGGCACAAATCTTAAACATATTACATGGTTGCATAGAGAGAGAGAGAGAGAGAGAGAGAGAGAGAGAGAGAGAGAGAGAGAGAGAAAGAGAGAGAGAGAGAGAGAGAAAGAGAGAGAGAGAGAGAGAGAGAATCACTATTCCTATATTTTATTTTATTTTTAAGTACCTTAATTTAGCCAAATTGGTTTCCCAGCAAAGCCCTGAGCAAAGCCTATTATTCATAAATTTCCGTTTATCATTTTTTTTCTTTATACCGGCTAGGATGGGCACTCGCTTCTCATCCTACACCACCAACAAATCACTTAGAGGGGATCTGGGTATGACCCTTGAGCTACAGCTTCCCATGATGTGGGTTAAATGGGCTATAGCTGGGTCTCCCTTGTGGCAAAATCCCTACCACACTGCCTCTCAGTTTTTGGACTAAAAAGTGTTCGGGAGGACTCTGGTTCCCAACGCAAAGTAAGGGACCCTCCTTTAACAGAAATACTGCCTTCAGTTTGCAGACCAAAAAGTGGTCTGAAAGGACCCGTTGTCCCCAACCAGCAGGTATAGGCACCTCCTTTCACCGGCTTTTCACAAATACTTACAACTATACTTTTATTCACTTTTCCTGAACAAATTTTTCTGTGTGCATACTTCTACGTTTACTATTTTGGACTCAAAGGAGTCTGAGAGGACCTGACTGCTTCTTCCAAGCAACAAACATGAGCACCTCCTTCCCAGAACCGGGCTTTGCTTACAGGGCCTTATCAGCTGGTTCCCCAAATCCAATTCTCTCATTCACTTTTCCATTCCATCTCACACAGCCTCTCTCTTTTCCCTAACAAAAGGTCCTATGCTTTAGCCAAATCCCCATGCTTTCCAGGGTCTGTCACTCAAACAGATCCTTTCTGCATTTAGGAAAAGCCAGAGGGAGCAAAATCCAACTGTGATTGGGAAAACGGTCTTCTCACTCTCACACACAGACATACACATTTCCTTTGCTCCCCTGGGCTTTAGAAGTTAAAATTTAGAGGTACTCACCTTCTTTCCAAAGCATTCCTTGAGCTCAAACTCAAAACTCCACATGGCCAGGATCTGGGAAACCCATCCACAGACACAAGAGGTCTGCTGCCCACAAGATGGGGCTTACCAGTCTCAGTCCATTGGAGAGATTAGCTTGGAGTCCCATCTGGGGTGCCAAATTGTTGAAGGAAAAAATCTTCATCAGGGTCCAGTCCAAGCTGGGAATAAACAACATAGCGACTGCTTTAGAAAGAAGGTTGTAGTTTATTGAATAGAAGAGACAGAAAGATGGCTCTGGAAGAAAAGAGAGGCTGTATGTAGTAGCGAGTGAGTTTTTATACCTTCTTGAGCTTTTGTTTGGAGTTGTTCCTGTGGTATGAACTTTGACCTGAGTCTGAGTGTGCCTTTCAGATATTCTGATGGTGGTGGGTTAATCCTATTATGTCCCAAAGATCATATCCTGCTTCCCTGGGGCTGGGGCTGATGACTGTTGGATTTTTGGTGTTGGGGATTGTTGATTCTAGGGATCTTTCTTCCTAATCCCAATTTCCTGACTCCAATCTTTTGACAAGATTATCACATCTGCATTTCTGCAGACCTGGTTTCTGTCTGGAGCAGAGAGACTTGGTGGGGGAGGGGGGTTTCTGTCTTTAAAATCCTTTGGGGAAATATATTCTGCCTTTTTAATATTTCCCAACATATTTCTTCTCTGGATTCTTCCCACAGTACATTGAAGAGATTATGATCCTTTGGACTGGATAAACTATTATTGTATTGTTGGAAGTCAGCACACACCCACCCTCCTAGAGAAGGAAATATTTTGGGGGAATATTAAAAAGTCAGAATATTATATTTCCCCAAAGGATTTTAAAGGCAGAAAAGCAGGCCCAGTTTTCTTAATAGCCCCTTTCCCCCAAGCAGAGTCCAGCTCTTTAGAAATGCAGATATGATAATCCTATTCAGAAAGGTTGGTGCCAGGAAGCTAGAAACTGATGAGATTAGAAAGTCAAAGATCCCTAAAATCTACATACCTAACCCAAACTATAAAGACATGACCTTTAGGATATAATAGGATTAACCCACCACCATCAAAATACCAAAAGGACATGCTTAAAAGCTTAGGTCAAAGTTCATGCCACAGGAACAGGAAGAACGATTCCAAACACAAAAGCCCAAGAAGGTATAAAAACCCACGACTCCCAGCTACATATAGTCAGCTGCTCGACAGCCTCATATCTTGTGGTTCTGCTCTTCAATAAACTACAACCTTCTTTCTAAAGCAGTCTCCATTTTGTTTATTCCCAGCTTGGACTGGACCCCGATGAAGATTTTTCTTTGAACAGTTTTCATCAGTGAGTTTCTGTCTCCTTAAAAGATGACACTGTAAATTAGATTTTAAAAATGTTATATATATAACAATCCAAATTTTGAAAAACACATATGATGTCGCAGTTAAGCGACTGCTGCCTGTGGATGGCTCTGGATTGAGCTGATGCAGGCAAAAGACTTCTCTCTCTCCCATATTTGGGCTGACAGGGTGTTCAAAAAAAGCACTCATTCTCTTCCCCTGTCTCTCTCTTTTTTTTTTTTTCAACAAAATTTTTATTGGTTTTTATTTAACATGGTGGCAAGGCCATCAATTAATCAAAACAAAATCGTACTTATACAATTCAAATTATATCAATATAATTAACTCAGTTATACATATAAATAATCTATTATTATTTTAATGTATCCTACTTTCCCCTTTAATCAATACTATTAACTCTACTTCTATACTNCCCCCCCCCCGGACTTCCCAGAACTGATTACAGGATTAAACATTCATCCTCCCAAATCTATATAAAGCTACCCACTATAAACTAATCTAATATAAACATACTTTAACTCATAAAGAGATAATCAAATATAAGCTAATATAATCTATCTAAATATAGCCAATCCATCCTCACCAATCCCTTAATCATACAAAAAACTTTGCCATATCTTCAATTTATCAATTATATATAAAACATTCCATCACCCCTACAATTACATATAATATACCATCACCCCTACAATTAATGCCATAATCAAATATTTATGATGATTAAATAATAATAATAAAAAAAAGATATATCAGTTTTTAATCTAAACCATCATTATTAATTTTTCCCCCCACTGCTTCCCTTGATATACAGTACTATAATTTTCCATGTATTAATATTTCTTTAAAATTGCATCCCAAAATGTTAATAAATTCTTTAAAATTAATCCCTTAATATCTCAAACAAAAGAACCTGTATAATTTCATTACAAGATACTCTTAACAAATAAGCAATAATATCCCCCAGCTGCTTCCCCTGAAATGCAATACCATAATTTTCCATTTCTATAAGTATTTTAAAATTGCATCCCAAAGTCACCGCTAAGTCCATCACTGCCTCTTCTCTATCAAGAATAACATCTCTTAGCCACTAAAATTCAGAAACCCCTTATAATTCCACAATTCCACCAATATACCCCATTTCCTCCTCCATAAATTCTTTAAAATTAATCCCTTAATATCTCAAACAAAAAAAACCTGTATACTTTCATTACAAGATACTCTTAAGAAATAAGCAATAATATCCCCAACTGCTTCCCCTGAAATGCAATACCATAATTTTCCATTTCTATAAGTATTTTAAAATTGCATCCCAAAAGTCACAGAAGTCCATCACTGCCTCTTCTCTGTAGTCTTATAAATTTTCTTTAGTTGTTTCCTATCTAATTTCCGCTTTACAACTATTTCTTCCACTTCTCCCTCCTTCCAAATCTTTCTCTTGAATCATTTCCAGTCCAATTTTCACTTTTACAGGCTCCACTTTTTCCTCCATTCCGAGCTCTATATAATCTGCAGTACCATGCCAATATAATATTTCAAAACCTTTTATAAATCTTCCGACGAAGCCATCGGCGAGGATAAAAAGAAGATGAATTCAGAATTAAACTGTTGAAAATCTTTAAACAAAGCGGAAGTTCCTTTAAGCAAAGCCATTTTTCAAGCTTCTTTAATCCAAACCTTGGAGAAAAAAAAAAGAGGAGGAAAAAATCCAAAATCCAAATCCGAAATTCTCTCCATTAAAAGAAGTTTCTCAGCCATTTTTCAAACTTCTTTAATCCAAGCCTCAGAGAAAAAAAAAAAAAGAGGGGGGGAAGAATCCAAAATCCAAATCCAAAATTCTCTCCATTAAAAGAAAAGAAAAAATAATCACCAAAACTTTCCATAACCCCCCCAAAAATATGTCAAAGTTACAACTTTAAGCCAAGGGGTAACAATTTCCCTTTCATTCAGCGCTGCAGGAAAGTGAAAGTTAAAAAGAAAAGTCAGTCTCATCTATAAAAAAAACGGCAAACCGCAGCCATTTCCCCCCCCCTCATTTCAGCTTAACTTTAAAGAAGATGTTAATAAATTGAGTTAAAGTCTTAAGTTGCTCAAGTCCAGTTTCCCCTGGTCAGTTCCATCTGGTTATTGTTTACTCACAGTTCTCTATAATTCACAGAAGTGGAGGCAACGACTGGCTTTGTTCCCCCCAAAAAAGGGAACAAAGGCACTTGGGAGACGGAGATTTCCCGGACTCCGGAGGAGTACCCAATTTCGCTCTCCCGAGATAAAGGGAGAGCTTTTGGGACTCTACTCCTATCCAGGAATACTCACCTCGACCTCTTCTCCCGGGGCACAAGGTTCCAAGCCACTGAACAGCTGCTGGCCACTGTTCATGCTGGCTCTGATGCCTTCCCAAGAGGACAGCTCCGAAAAGAGCTGCCATCGGCGCGCCGTCCCACCGGAAGCCCCCTCTTCCCCTGTCTATTGTAGCTAACAAAGCGAGAAAGAGCCTGTGGCCTAGTGGCTAACACCTCTGCTTAACATGCAGACAGCCCAGGTTCGAATCTCAGAAGGGTATGTCTGGCTGATGAAACCAAATAAGGTTAGAAATAGCTATCCCAGTACTCCCTTAATTCTTTGTTAGCAATCCAAATTTTGAAAAACACATATGATGTCGCAGTTA
>NW_015387921.1:278603-283021 GCF_001527695.2 Protobothrops mucrosquamatus | reverse complement strand
TCTGGCTGATGAAACCAAATAAGGTTAGAAATAGCTATCCCAGTACTCCCTTAATTCTTTGTTAGCAATCCAAATTTTGAAAAACACATATGATGTCGCAGTTAAGCGACTGCTGCCTGTGGATGGCTCTGGATTGAGCTGATGCAGGCAAAAGACTTCTCTCTCTCCCATATTTGGGCTGACAGGGTGTTCAAAAAAAGCACTCATTCTCTTCCCCTGTCTCTTGTAGCTAACAAAGCGAGAAAGAGCCTGTGGCCTAGTGGCTAACACCTCTGCTTAACATGCAGACAGCACAGGTTCGAATCTCAGAAGGGTATGTCTGGCTGATGAAAACCAAATAAGGTTTGAAATAGCTATCCCAGTTCTCCCTTAATTCTTTGTTAGCAATTCAAATTTTGGAATATATATATATATATATATATATATATATATATATATATATATATATATAAAACTTAAAATCCTAAAAATAAAATAAATAAATAAATAAAAGTGAGCACCAGGGTAAAGTTATTAAACTATAAAAGTTTAATACTGATAAACAACCACCAAGCTTTCATCAGCTTCCACTGCTGACATCATCAGGGCTTAAGAAGCCAGTCCTTAAGCAAGCGTCCCCCTTTCGTGCCGTCGTTAGCCAAGACACACACATTGTCGAAGTTGAACCGGTGGCCGGACTCCGCCATGTGCGCCCATATTTGGGAGTGACACTCGCCCCGTTTTATTGCTAACTTATGTTCATGGACCCTAGTTCTCACCCTCTTTGAGGTCTCCCCAACATAGTTGCTGGGACAGTCCCTGCAGTCAATTCTGTACATGACTGCCAACTTCTCCATGTTGGGGAGTGGGTCCTTGGGGCGAATGGCTGCGACTCGGAGTGTCCGGTTGGGTCTGTGGGCTACCTTCATGTTGTATGGTGCCAGTAGCCTTGCTGTAGCCTCTGAGACATTACAGATGTATGGGATGGTAACCAACGCTGGTCGTGATGTCAATTCATCCATTGGCAGGTCTCTTTTAAGTTCAGGTGGTGCACTGTGGCGCCTAACGAACCTTGCTGGGTATCCGTTGCGCTTGCACACCCGGAAGAGGTGGTCCCTCTCCTCTTTCTTCGCTCTGCTCGTGCTGCAATGGGAATACACTTGTTTAAACAAGGTTCTGATGCAGCTGACCTTATGGGCCACCAGATGGTTGCTCTGATAATGGAGGATCCTATCCGTGTGCGTTGGCTTCCGGTATACCCTTGTATTCAAAGACCCATCTGGTTGTCGATGGACCAATACATCCAGGAACGCCAAGGTACCCTGGCTCTCTTCCTCCATTGTGAACTGGATGTCAGGGTATACCGAGTTGAGTATGCCCATAAAGTCAGCCTTCTGATGTTTCTTGATGACCACAAACGTGTTGTCCACGTAGCGGGCCCAGAACTTGGGTTGGTACTGGGCCATCGCTACGTGCTCCAACTGTTGGAGCACCACCTCTGCCACTACACTAGAGATCAGGGACCCCATATGCGTCCCTTTGATTTGCTCGAACATGGTACCTTGGAAGGTGAAGTAAGTTCTTAGGCACACCTCCACCAACCTTATCAGGTCCTCAGTTCGAAGGGAGTCCTGCTGCTGTTCCGGGTGCCTTCGGCTTAAGCAGTCCCTTAAGGTTGCGACTGTGGGGCCCTGAGGGATGGAGGTGAAGAGTGAGATGACATCAAAGGACACCATCACCTCATCCTCCTCCACCCTCAGGGTCCTGATCCTGCCCAGGAACTCCTCCACCGATCTTACCATAGTGGTGCTGTTATTGGTCACGTAGTTAATGCGGCCACTCAGCCACTTGGCCAATTCTGAGGTGGGGGTGCCCCTAAATGCAACAATGGGGCAGAGGGGAATGCCTGCCTTATGGATCTTAGGCAGCCCGTAAAACCTGGCCAGCGCCAAGTCGCTGGGACGTATCCTCCTCAGAATGTCCTCCCCCATTCTCTTGCTCCGTTTCAGGCCATCCAGAAGCTTGTTGATGTAATTCCTGAGTGTGACCATAGGGTTCTTATCAACCACCCTGTACGCTGTTCTGTCCTGGAGCAGCTCTAGCGCTTTGTTCATATACGCCACTTTGTCCATCACAACCGTGGCCCTCCCCTTGTCCGCTGGAAGTATGACGATGGAGTTATCCCTCTTGAGTTGTTCTAGGGCCTCCATCTCCTGTTCTAGGGCCTCCATCTCCTGTCCTCCATCCCCAAGGACCCACTCCCCAACATGGAGAAGTCGGCAGTCGTGTACAGAATTGACTGCAGGGACTGTCCCAGCAACTATGTTGGGGAGACCTCGAAGAGGGTGAGAACTAGGGTCCATGAACATAAGTTAGCAATAAAATGGGGCGAGTGTCACTCCCAAATATGGGCGCACATGGCGGAGTCCGGCCACCGATTCGACTTCGACAATGTGCGTGTCTTGGCTAACGACAGCACGAAAGGGGGACGCTTGCTTAAGGAGGCTTGGCTCTCGGACAGGGATTCAATTAATCGGCATGTGGATCTCTGTCCAGCGCATTTAGCGCTGAGGGCGTGGAGCACAGGTAGCAACCCCCCACCCGGTTGGGAGCGCTGCAACAGAGCACCCGGGGTGTCAGTGGAACCAATGGAGGGAGTCGCGGGAGGAACATCGCTTCCCCCCCAACCGCTCCCAGACATACAGGCACTACGGGGACCGCGGGCAGAGAGTCCCACAACCAGGAAATGTGTGCACCCCTGAAGGACGCAGGGACCGACGATGAGGGAGGGCATGGGAACGACGACTGTCCTACCAGGAGGCCCCTCCCCCCTCCCCCGAGGACCTCAGAGTAAGGCGGCGCCCATCAAAGAGGCGATGACAGCGAAACGGGGCCGCCGAATACTCTCGGCTGGGGCTAGTGACATCGGTGCAGGGAGTAGGCGCAACGGCCCGGCCGAGACCGGACCGTACAAGGACGATAAGACGGAGGCCGATAGGGAGGAAGGGGGCCCCAGAAGGATGGTTACTCGATCGCGCACGAGAGAGGAGAGGAGGATTTCCCCATGCCGCCCTGCGGCAGCGACCCAACCACCCCACACCGCAATCCCGTTGTGCTTGAGCCAACGGAGAATACGGAGAAACCCCCTGAGAGCCAGCGACCGAGCTAGGAACGGTAGACAGGAAGGGGGGAGGAAACAATCCGGACAGGATAACACCTATAGAGGGGATGGACACGGGGGTGAGGAGAAGGGGGCTGATGAGAAGGTGAGGAGAAGGGGGCTGACGAGGAGAACGAAGAGAAGGAAGAGGTGAAGGGGGAGAATGAATTTAGTCAACCCAGGTGGGGCGAGTGGAAGAACGACATGGGTAGATCGCTGAGGGATACAGGAGATACGGGAGATACAATCAGAGAAGAAAGGGGGGGAAGTGCCTGTGGGAATGGCAATGAGGTGGCTCGGACCAGCTGGACTCCAGAAAAGGGAATAGGCACCTCGAGCCGGGTGGATTTGATCGCTGCAGGGAGTAGGAGAGCAGGACCACATGGGCAGGCGGCACGGGGGATACGGCTGAGGAGGGCAGAAGGGGGGAAAGTTCCATCCACCCCCGGCCCGTGTGAGAATGAGTTATGTGAAGGCATATGCACGGGTGAGCATTGCAGGATAAGAACAGCCAGCGGGGGAAAAACCAGCGCTGGAATGCAGCCTACGCAATCAGGGCCAGTGATGAGGTCCAGGGGCCGTGTGCAGGCCTCATTCAACCTATAAAAGACTCTCCCATGGACTGGCTTCTTAAGCCCTGATGATGTCAGCAGTGGAAGCTGACGAAAGCTTGGCGGTTGTTTATCGGTATTAAACTTTTATAGTTTAATGATTTTACCCTGGTGCTCACTTTTATTTATTTATTTATTAGCATGGATGTACCCAGAGATCATGTTTTTAGTGTAATTATTAATATATATATATTAAAAGAATAAAACCGAGCACCAAGAGAAGTAAAGTATAAAAGTTTAAAAATTTAATAAGCCGAGCTTTCGTCAGAACCCGTCTGACATCATCAGGGTGTTAAAACAGCAGTCTGGGAGAAACCCTTATAAAGTGTGTGTGTCAATTGCCTGCATCCGGCTTCTGCTACGCGTCATCGGACCCAGCTGCTCCTGCCGTGCTAGAGGCAAGGTGCCTACTCTCGTGTAGGGGGTCCCTTTAAGTGTTACGACGACTTCCTCCACTCCCATCCTCCAGGTGGGCGTAGCCCTTTCCACCACCCCCGTCCGAAGTGTGCTGGTTTCTTTCCTCCTCCTTCTTTCACCACTCAGGCGTACCATTTGATTCCCCCCATGGTGGCTGTCTCTAGTCCTCCATCCTCCCCCCTCTCACTCACTCTCTCCACCCCACCCCCTCCCTTCCCTCCACTCTCTCTCCTCCCTCTCTCTCCCCCCTT
>NW_015387921.1:270037-271125 GCF_001527695.2 Protobothrops mucrosquamatus | reverse complement strand
GTTTGGTGGCTGCAGAGTTGGAGTGGAATTTCAATTGGAAGCATGTGGGGATTAAATTTTGATCTCGGCAGTTGCGTAGGAATGCGAGGTCACATAAAATTGAAGCTCTTTGGACTTCAAGTTTTTCATAGGTCCTGGTCAGATGGTGGATTTCCTCCCCGTAGAGGTACGATATTTGTTTTCTGAGGTTTTCGCGGGTGTTTGTATGTAGGTCCTTAGATATTCGGGTTTTCTCCCACGTAAAATTGGAAGTGTCTTGGCGACGTTTCGACGAAGTCACATTCGTCATCTTCAGGCTGGTGTCTTCAGCTTCGTGCTTCTGGGAGTAGTGTGCGATCGCAGCTGTTTCTTCCTTTAAACTGCCAGTGGGGTTTGAGCTGATTGGGTGGAAGCTTGGCTGTGTTCTGATTGGGTGGAGGTGTGTTCTGATTGGTTAAGGAGCTTGGCTGTGCTCTGATTGGATGGGGGGTTGGCTGTGCTCTGATTGGATGGGGGAGTGTTCTGTTTGGGTGGGAGCTTTGTTGTGCTCAGGTTAGTCTGAGTTGCAGGGGGATTTGAGATGGTGAGCTTCATTGCTGTTGTTTGGCTTCGTGTTCGTGGTCATGCCACATCTTTATGGTGGGTGTCAGTTTGCTTCATGTATGGATTGGAGGGGTTTAAAGTGGCTAATGATGCAGCTGTGGACTGGCTTGTAGTTTGTGGTCGTGCCTCATCATCTGTGTGGGTTTGGGTTTGCTTTTTGCGTGGATGTGTGGTGGTGACCTCCTGTGTGGTTTTCGTGGGTGTGGGTCTGGTGTCGTTCTTTGTGTTAGGGACTTGTTTGCCAATAAGGGCGGGTTTCCAAATGGCTGGTAGGCGGGAGGTATCATCTCGTTTATTCATGCTGTGTGGGCATTTTTTATCTCGATGGCTTCTCTGATTATTCTGTTGTTAAAGTGTTCAATTTTGGCAATAGTTCTGGTCTTTTTAAAGTCAATTTTATGTCCTGTGGTTTTAAGGTGTTGGACCAGGGAAAAAGTTGGTTCCTCTTTTCTAACTGAGTTCTTGTGTTCTTCAATGCGTGCATTTATTCTTCTGTTGGTTTGTCC
>NW_015387921.1:256764-266855 GCF_001527695.2 Protobothrops mucrosquamatus | reverse complement strand
AACTGTATTTTGGGGTGTAGGCTGTTGAGGTGTGTGAGGAAGTTGTCCAGTTTTTCTTTCCCATGTGGCCAGATTATGAAGGTGTCATCTACGTACCTGAGCCAGAGTTTGGGTTTGTGATCAGATTTTTCTAGAGCTTGGGTTTCAAAGTGTTCCATGTAGAGGTTTGCAATGACAGGTGAGAGGGGTGATCCCATAGGTGCTCCTTCTATTTGTTTGTATTTTTGTCCATTATAGATGAAGTATGTGTTGGATAGGCAGTGGCTGGTCAGATCTAGGATGTGCTTGGGGGGGGGACTAAACTGGTCATATGTCGAGGACTACCCAACCGGTCGTAAGTCGAGGACTTTCCCTGCCCAGGAGCGCCACGCATGCGTGGTTCCGCCCCCTGCGCTGTCTGAGGCGTAGCTGGCAAGCGGCAGAGATGGAGCAGGCCAACCACCAGCTGGCCCAAGGGAGGTAAGGCACCCGCCGGAAAAGGAGGGAAAAATGGCGGACAAAAAAAATGGTGGAGAAAAAAAATGGCAGACAGCCTTGCTTGGCGACCCCCATGAAATGGTTGATCGACCCCAAATGGGATCCCGACCCACAGGTTGAGAACCACTGGTCTATCGGAAGCCAACAAACACGGATCGTATCCTCCACTACCACAGTAACCATCCTGCCCTCCATAAGGCCAGCTGCATCAGGACCCTGTTTAAACGGGTGTACACACATTGCAACACGGCTGAGTTAAGGGCAGAAGAAAGGAAACACCTTTTCCGTACATGCCGGATGAATGGATACCCCCCTAGATTCATCAAACGGCACAGCATGATACCAGAACCTCGAAATAGACAGTAGGATGAAGAACCCTCGATAGGGGCCACACGAGTGTCCCTACCATATATCAGCAATGTGTCTGAAGCCATGGCCAGGTTGCTGGCACCATACAATATAAAAGTGCCCCATAGGCCTAATCAGACTCTACGGACAAAAGTGATGTGCCCCAAGGACCAACTCCCTACCACCGAGAGATCAACGGTAGTCTACAAGATTAATTGTATGAACTGCCGGAGTAATTATGTAGGCGAGACATCGAAGAGACTGAAAACACGCCTACACGAACATCAGCTGGCAATCAGACGAGGTGAACAACACTCGCAGATTTGGGCTCACATGGCCGAGTATAACCACCATTTTGATTTTGAGAATACCCAAGTCTTGACCTGTGATACCACGAAGGGAGGCCACCTGCTGAAGGAAGCGTGGTACTCAGGAGTTGATTCCATCAACCGACACGTGGATTTATGTCCGGCACATCAAGCTCTAAGAACATGGAGCACGGGTAACTGTACTAATGCCCAAAGGGACCTTCACCATGAGCTATATAATCGGAATAGGGACATGACTCAGACTCCTCCTCCCCCTCCTCCCCTGATCCACTGTATTAGTGAATCTTTGGATAGCACTCCCCACGTATCAGGAAGACAACTGCCGTTGAACCAGCAGCAGATTGATTCCAACACACAGCTCCCGCAGGACCCTCCATGATCCATTGAAAGTGAGTCCTCCTCAGAATGGAAAGGTGGTGTACAGAATAACAGACTAGGACTAGAGAGATTGAAGAGTAGATGGGATGTGATGGAGTTGGAGGAACATGATGAAGGTGAGCCACCCCCTCCCCTCAAGGGGATCGTCAGGCATGCGATGGTGACTCGGTCACGGTTAAACGAAAGAAGACACTCCTTTCCGGTGCATTTAGCATGAGGTCGGGCCATCAAACAACAGTTACGATCAAGGCAGAGGAGCCCTGAGAAGGATGACGACCAGGAGTTGAGTGTAAAGGAAGGTGATGCCCGACGGCAACAGACCGAACAATGGAGTGCTCCCAATGGGATGGCAGCGAGGAACGCTCTGAGTATATGTGGGAGAAGGGTGATTGGAATGGACAGCAGATGCCTTGGGGCAGTGCACGGGAGGGAAGATAAAAAGGTGCAGAGCAATGAAAGAGTTACACATGGGGGAGGGGTGAAGACCGGTATCCTGAATCCACTTAATGCTGAAGCTTCCGATCAAGTGAGGTGTGAGGGAATGCGAGCTAGTAACAAAGGAATGTGTGTTAAAGGAGGTAAGCTTGAATTATACTCCGAACAGCTGGGGCCAACGACGCGCTCCAAGAGCCGGAAGCAGACGCTTGATAACAGGACGTTTGACAATGGTATATAAGTCTCCCACCTTTTTTACTTGCCTTTTAACCCTGACGATGTCATATGTATTTTGACGAAAGCTAGGTTGATTAATTAAACTTTATTTAGGTATTCTCTTGGTGATCATTATTTTAACGAATATATATATTCACTCGTCCATTTTTAGTGTTATTTTTAATCATATATGACCCCCCCAGCGGGGGTCCAGAAAATAAAGCAAGCCAAGTGGACCCAACCAGTGCGGAGAATAGGAACATGGAATCACATACGCAAGGGGGACAGAGAATGTGGCTGAGGAGAGAGGGAAAGAAGAGCGCCACGTCCACCCCCAACCCGTGGGCAAATGAGCCTGACAGGAGCAACCACATAGATAAGTCTTGCAGGATAGGGACAACCGGCGGAGGAAGGATCACCGCCAGAGCGCAGCTGACACAATCAGGACCGATAACAAGGTCCAGGGGCCGTGTGCAGGCCAAGTTTGAACTATAAAACTCTCCCATGGACTGACTGTTTAAGCCCTGATGATGTCAGCAGGATGCTGACGAAAGCTTGGCATTGGTATAGTAGTATTAAACTCCTAGAGTTTGATTATTTTACCCTGGTGTTCGTTTTTATTTATTTATTGGCATATATATATATATATATATATATATATATATATATATGTAGGTCTTTAGTTATTCGGNTTCAGGCTGGTGTCTTCAGCTTCGTGCTTCTGGGAGTAGTGTGTGTGATCGCAGCTGTTTCTTCCTTTTAACTGCCAGTGGGGTTTGAGCTGATTGGGTGGGAGCTTGGCTGTGTTCTGATTGGGTGGAGGTGTGTTCTGATTGGTTAAGGAGCTTGGCTGTGCTCTGATTGGCTGGGGGGTTGGCTGTGTTCTGATTGGCTGGGGGAGTGTTCTGTTTGGGTGGGGGCTTTGTTGTGCTCAGGTTAGTTTGAGTTGCATATATATATATACAACTTTAAAAGACACACACACACACACTGTGTGTGTGTGTGTGTGTGTGTGTGTCTTTTAAAATGCTAAAAATGTGAATCCTGGGCATTATGTTAACAAATAAAAGAAAAAACGAACACCAGGATAAAATAAACCAGCCTGTTTAATATAAACAGGTTTGTGGTTAAAAAAGTCCTAAGCTTTCGTCTGCCCAAAAACTGCCGGCATCATCAGAGTTAGAATAGCAGGAGATCGGGAAGGCAGCTCATATAGCCTCCTGCCTCTGCACCTGGCTCCTTGAGCGCGTCATCGGCCAGTGGATTGTGTTAATCCCTATCGCGCAGAGTTGTTCCGCCTTCTTTATTTGGGGGGGAGGGTTGTCTTGGTATAAAACACAATTGTGTGAAATTAGTCCATTAAGTAGTTCTGCTGTAACATTTGCTCCACTCCACTCTCTTTTAAGTCATCTTCAGTCCATTATTGCTTCCTTGGAAGTCCCCTACTTTGTTTTATTTTTCCAAATTATATTTTTATTTTCTTGTTTTCTGTTGCTGACTTGATATTGATTTTATTATATGTTCTTTCTTTATTTCTGTTAGTTTATCTTATTTTTTATTTTTATTTTGTTTGAATGAGAATAACATATTCTGTTAAGGCTAACAGTCAATCAGAAAATACAGTACAAACTGTCACAAATTTTGGATAATTAAAATTAGCTTGACACAGTCATTATAATTATAATGGCCAAACTGTGTTCTTGTCTTTGTTTTAATTTTGATCAAAGAAACCACTTTATAATTCTTCCTTTTACTTTAAAAAGTATTAATCTTTAGTTCATTCAAATATTTTCAAAGGATTTGATTTCTCTCATTTCTTTTCTGCTCTATCAAACAGAATTCTTCCAAGCTTTAACAAGCCTCTTTATAAAATTCAATAGAATTTTTTTTTAAAAAAAATTAAAACTTCAACTTATTTCTTTTTGGATCCAGTGAAATGTCCTTTTCTAAGTGATTCTCTTGGTTTGTCAGATGCAAATCAAATTATGATACTCTCTGACTTGTCAGACATGTGCCATTTCTTCCATAGCATCTTTTTAGACATGAAGGAATTCCTTCAATTTTGGAAAAACATGAAAATTGTTTGGTGCCAATTCTGGACTTGTTTTTTACATGTTGAAAGAAGTTTTTTTGCAGGATCCAATCTGAGTTGGTTACTAGGATTAGAGTTTTAGACTTCCAAACTTTTAGGTACATGTTGGAACCCATCAGTAAATTTCTTTCTCTCCATGCATTCTGAAGAGAAAGAAGTTCCCTGAGGATGGACTCCAGCACAATTCTAAAATCTTAGAAGACTAGAGTTTTACACTTTAACATCAACAAACAAAGAGAGAGAATAGAAAGGATTCCATGGATGGAATCTTAGAGGGAAAAAAACGTACAGGATTCTTTGACTGCTCTGAAAAATGATATAATATATATGAGATAATGAGATGTTATAAGATAAGGACCAAGTAAAAACAATACCACAGAGAAAAACAAACAAGAGACTCCAGATGAGACCAGAGAGCAAACAAACTGACAAACTGCGGAACAAAAAATGGCAAGTATAAAAAAATGGAAAGATGGAGTCAATAAGGCTAAGGTCAGAGTGAACTAAGAGTTGAAACAATTGCCAAAATAACAATTTTTTTGCAATATTTAGGGAGCAAAAAGAAAGTCAAGGAAATGGTCAGTCCACTAATGGGAAAAGATGACAAGAAGGTAATGGACAGCAGAGAGAAAGCAGAAGTGTTTAATTCCTTCTTTGCATGTCTCTTTATTCAAAAAGAAAAAAATAGCCCAACCTACCTAAAGCAGCACTGTGGGAGACAAAATAGGAATATAGGCATTCAAAATGGACAGTGAATTTATAACAGAACATCTATCTACTATGGACAACTATGATGAATCTTTGGGACTAGATGGTTTACATTCCAGGGTACAGAAGAAGCTGGCAGATGTAATCTTGGAACTACTGAATGAAATCTTTCAGAGCTCCCGGATCACAGGTGAATTGCCAGAGGACTGGTAATGATGTGGTTTCAATATTCAAAAGAGTAAAAAATGTGGATCCAGGAAATTACAGACTAATCAGCTTGATATCAATGCCTGGAAAAATCCTGGAAAAAATATTTAAGCAGCAGAGCATCTAGAAATGAACAAGGTGATTAATGGAAGGCAGCATGGGTTTGTAAGAACATATCATGCCAGACAAATCCTCAATGGAGCTATAGCTACAGCATGCAGTGGGGTACCTCAAGGCTCAGTCTGGGGTCTAGTGTTCTTCAACATATTTATAAATTATTTAGATGAGGGTATAGGGGAACTCATCAAATTTGCACATGACACCAAGCTGAGAAGAATTGTCAACACTCTGGAAGATAGACTCAAGATTCAGAAGGATCTTGTCAGACTTGATCATTGGGCCCTATCAAACTCAATGGTGAGAAAAGTAAGATCCTGCATTTAGACAGGAAAAACCAAATACATATGTATTGAGTAGGAGGTACCTGGCTCAACAGTAGTAACTGGGAGAAGACTTAGACATCCTGGTGGATCACTCCTTAAATGAGTCAGCAGTGTGCTGCAACTACCAAAAAAGCCAAGTTCTAGACTGCTTCAACAGAAGAATAGCACTAAGATTATGGAATTTTAGGATTTTAGGATTTTTCATTTCACCCAATAACCTTAGGGAATTTTATGAACAAAGTAAAGTTTCTATTAATATGTAGATGTGTATAGTACCTAAGTACCTTAGTTAGAACTAACAACATGGAGAATCAGTGGCAAATGGAATTTTCTCCTTATATACATTATCTGCATTAAAGTCAAATGAATTTGTGGAGGCTCATTTTGACTCCTCCTAAATGGGGAAAATGATGATGATTTGACATCTGTATATTTGGGTATTGTAAAAGTGATCAAATTGACATTGCATTGCATTGTTCATAGCTCTGGCAGAGAGAAGGAATTGGTAGGCATTCCTGAATTAAAAAAAATGTCTATCTTTGGATATAATGGACAATAGGAAAAATCTGGAGGAAAAAGAAAAAGAACTGCAATCAAGGAAATGGTCAGAAAATAGAAATCTGAGCCCAGAGCAAAGAGAAAGGCGAAGTGCATTCTGATGCACAAATGTGCTTTTTCAGAAGGACAAGCTGATCAAGATGATTGAGAATCTCCATAGACATTTTGATGCACAATGTTCTATTACTGTAACAAAGTGACATTAGTGTTCATAGCTCTGACATTCAAGGGCTGACAGTAAGGCACCAGACCTGAATTTCCTAGATTGCCAATCTGAGCCTTCTTGATTTCAAATACAGATAGTCCTTTATTTACAACCATAACTGGAACTGGAATTTCTGTGATTCTGTGATGTGATTATTGTGAGTCACTTGATTTTATGACCTTTTTCTTCTATTGTTAATCAAATATGACTTCTCCCATTCTTTATTTTTAAAAATATCTTGAGAAGGTCACATTGACTGGGATACTGTAACCATCAAAAATACATGAAAGTTGCTAAGCACCCAAATTTTGATCACATGACTACAGAGACACTGCAACAGTAATAGATGTAAAGACTGGTCACAAGTAACCTTTTTTAGTGCCATTGTAATTTCTATTTCTGTCAGAACATTTGGTTGTTTTTGTTATTCTTGTAAAAATGCATCATGCAGGTATAACTTAAGAGATCTGCACTCTGCTTGGCCTATTGCTAGCATGTGTCATTTTCTTCATTCTGAGTACAGTAATGAATGACCTCCTCCCTATGCTGCTTCTAGATCATGGCAAATGTATCTCCAGACATGTTCCGATCTTCAGTGCAAAACTGCTTTTTCTGACCTGAGCCATCTTAAGCTCTTCAAAGTACATGGCAGCAGCTGGAGGGAAAGGAGCTTGAGAAGCACTACAGCCATTCACAGTTGCAGGAATGGAAATCCATGGCTGCAATGCTTCTCAAGCTCCTTTCTCTCCAGCTGCTGACTGCTATCCTGGGCAGCTATTTAGACCTGAGCTTTGACCTACTATGCTTTCTACTGCTCAATAGTGGGTTTTTTAAATATAATTTTACAGGATCCAATGTTGGCCCATTAAACCAATAAAGTATACTCAGCTTTTGAAGCTCATGCACTCTTGAACCTTGATAACCCCCACCGAGCACCCTTTTGGATTTTGCACATTCTCTTTGCTTTCCTATCCTTTGGTTATAGAAATACAAAGTTTCCTTCCCTTCCCTTTATTTTTAAAATTTTCTTTAAATTACATTGTTATGTAGCATTGTTACTTCTTGTTTTTGTCAAGCTGAACAATCAATTTTTCCTTGCTACATAGTTTCTATTGGAAGGGAAAGGTGATGAAGGCATCTATATGTGTACATTTCTGGAAAAGCAAAAAGAAAAAAAAAGCCAAAGAACAATGAAACGGTGGTGGACTTGTCTATAGAGAATCCATCCTGGCCGCATAGATGGGAAGGGCAAGAAGCAAAGGAGTGACCATACTTTGGGCTGAGCACCAGTCACACCTCATTGCTAACCCATTACAATCAGGGCTGGATCTTGATTTGAGAAAATCCTGGGAGCCATGCAGGAGCACTTTAGCTGCAGTGCAAATTTCTTCTTTATCTTCTGGTCCAAAAGAAATGTCTGGTTATTTGTCAGACACACAGTTTCTTGGAGGGTTGTAAGTATTTTAGGTATTTGGTGGATAAATAGACCTTTTCTCCTATAGTAAAGGGTTTTGGCTCAACTCTCTTTTTATCTGCTTGCATTTTATATGCTTGCCGAGCCTCATCCAAGGCTTTTCTGACTACTGACCAGGTATTCTTTAGTTGTGCAATCCACTCTTTTAATGAAGGGATTGCAGGGTTTGTTGAGACGAGTTTAGGCATCAGGTTAAAGCTCTGTCCCGTAGATACTTGGAATGGAGTGTAGCCCATGCTGGAATGAATGGCGTTGTTGTAGGCAACCTCAGTGAATGGGAGCAGGTTGGTCCAATTGTTCTGCTGGTAATTAATAAAGCATCTTAAATATTATTCCAGTACTGAGTTCGACCGTTCAGTCCCATTCGTTTGTGGATGATGACTAGATGACAGTCCTTGGGTGGTCCCTAAAAGAAACTCTTTACAGAACTCCGATGTGAATTGCACCCCTCTATCAGATATAACACATTATGGGGCTCCATGAAATTGATATATGTGCTGAACAAACAGTTTTGCAAATTTTTTTGCAATGGGAATCCTTGGGCAGGGAATAAAATGCACTTGTTTGGAAAATAAGTCTGTTACAACCCAGATGACTGTGTTTCCGCTGCTCTCTGGTAGTTCCACTATAAAGTCCATGGAGATTTCCTTCAAAGGTGCTGAGGGGGTTGCTACCGGCTGCAGCAACCCAGGTGACTTCCCTTGTAATCTTTTTGCTGAGGCACAAATTGGGCAGCTAGCTATGTAGCTTTCAATGTCCTTTTTTATTGGTGGCCACCAAAATTGTCTTTTAACTAGGTGTAACATTTTCACAAACCCAAAATGGCCTGCAGATTTTGAGTCGTGGCATAGTTGTATGAATGCTAGTCTCTGGTTTTTTGGTATGTACAATTTTCCCCCAACCCATGGTAGTCCATTGGTGATGGTGCATAGATTTTTGTGGCTTAGGAACCATTCATCAGTTTCTAGTGCTTTTCTAGATTCAATTCCTGCTTGGCTTTTGAAGCTTGGCTTGTGCTCAGGTAGTTACCCATGCTTCCAGTTGTTTTCCTGGCATGAGTGGCTTTCTTACACTGGGCCGAGTGCTGTTGAATTGTGACAATCTGGATAACACATCTGCCAGGAAGTTTCCCTCCCCCCGGCAGATGTTTTAATGTGAAATTGAAATGGTGGAAGTGTTGTGACCACTGTGCTTGCTTAGGGGTTAGTTTCCTGGGTGTTTTAGTGCTTTCAGGTTCCTGTGGTCGGTCCACACATGAAAAGGAATTTTGTTCCCCTACAGGAAATGCCGCCAAGTGAGAAGAGCCCATCACACTGCATATGCCTCTTTTTCCCAGACTTCCCAGCTCTATTCTGGGTTGGTGAGTTTTCTTGATGTGTATACACAGGGCTGTAGTGTCCCCTCATCATTTTACTGCAAAAGCACAGCTCCTACAGCTACATCGCTGGCATCTGCCTGAATTACAAAAAGTCTATTGATGTCCGGATATCTTAGCACTGGTTCTATGGAAAATAGCTTTTTTAGTCTCTCGAATGCAGTTTGGCATTCCACCATCCATTTTAATGGTTGGCTCAGCTTAGGTTTTCCCTCCCCGTTGGTTTTCAGTAAGTTCGTAATTGGCAATGCTATTTGGGCAAAGGAGGAAATGAACTGTCAGTAAAAGTTGGTGAACCCCAGAAAGCTCTGTAATTGTTTTCTAATGTGGGGTGGAGCCCACTCTAGCACAGCTCAGACTTTCTCAGGGTCCATTTCTATGCCATCTGGAGATATACGGTATCCTAGATAGTCAATTTTGTCCTTATGGAATTCGCACTTAGAAAGTTTTGCATAAAGGTGAGCTGCCTGTAGTTTGTTTAGGACTGCTCTGACCAGTTTGACATGTTCATCCATAGTCTCAGTGAATATAAGGATGTTATCCAGATAAATGAGTACCTCTTTGTATTTATTTATTTATTTTATTTATTTATTATTCGAATTTATATCCCGCCCTTCTCCTTGCGGACTCAGGGCGGCTGACAATCAATTAAAAAACACCAATAACAATTACAAAATTAAAATTAATTAAAAAGAAATATTTAAATATTGTCTGATTAAAATATAATTAAAACCCCTCTAAAATTGCCCTAGGCCAGTCCCGCTTGTTGGAATAGCCATGTCTTAAGGGCGCGGCGGAAGGAAGGGAGATCAGGGATCACCCTGATCTCTGGGGGCAGCTCATTCC
>NW_015387921.1:253214-255981 GCF_001527695.2 Protobothrops mucrosquamatus | reverse complement strand
GACTGGAGGGGGTCCAGATAATCTGTTTCCTCCAGGTGCCGAGGGAATTGCTGTGCAACCACACTCTCAACAACCTTCGCCACAAAGCGAAGGTTGGAGACTGGGCGATAGTTGGCCAATACATCTGGATCCAGGGAAGGCTTCTTCAGGAGGGGTCTCACCACCGCCTCCTTTAGGGTCGCGGGGAAGACACCCTCCCTTAGTACGTCATTTATCAACTGCATGAATACAGCAGGAGCTCCTTGCAACCCAAACGAGAGAACCTGAAATTGGTAACACCCCAAGGGGCAATTGAATGCTGTTTTCCATTCGTCCTCCTCCTTTATTCTGATTTGGTAGTAAGCTTCCATTAAGTCCAGTTTGGTAAAAATCTTCCCCTTCGAAAGGTGGGATAACATGTCTTTCATGAGGGGGAAAGGGTATAGATTGCTTTCGCTTATTATGTTTAACGCCCTATAATCAACGCAGAGGTGAAGAGTCCCATCCTTTTTCAATCGAAAAGTACAGGGGCGGCAGTTTCAACTTTGTCGGCTATATGAACCCCCTTTCTAAATTTTTAACTAAGAATTTCCAAGTGGTCTCATGGAATACAATCTCAGCTTGGGAAGTTTTGCACCCAGTTTTATTTCTTTCGCACAGTCCTTGGGCCAATGAGGTGGCAATTCATCGGACCTTTCCTCGCTGAATACTTCAGCCAAATCTCTATACTCCTCTGATATTTCAGGAAGTTCCCTTTCTTCCCCTACTGCAGCTTTTTTGCCCAGGGTTTCCCCTGGTTGGGGCTGGGCTGGTGCCTCAATTGGCTTCCTTTTTGGGAATCTAAGCTCCGCCGTCCTCCAGTCCACCTGTGGGTTCCATTTAGTCAGCCATGTCATGCCCAGAATTATGGGACATTCCATGCCAAAGGTTACCACAAATGTTATAGTCTCTATGTGGTGCCCTAGGGTGAGTTGAACTGGTAGCGTTGCTAGGGTGGTGGGCATCCTGCCTGCTATGGACCCATCTAATTGACCTAATGAGATCGGTTTCTTCAGCCTCCTCACCGGAATTCCTAATTTCCCAACTAACATTGGGCTTATGAGGCAGCAGGTTTAGCCAGAGTCAATTAATGCCCTGGTGTCTACGGCTTGAAACTCCTGGGTATATTCCGCCACTGGCCGTCTGCCTTGTTTCACCATCTTTATCTGCTTGCGGGCTTTCCGGTCAGCTAAGGGGTCTTTGAAACAATGCCTGAGGAATGCCATGCATTGATTAAAGTTTAGCAGCTTCGGTGCATCTGCATCATGGAGGTCTATGACCCAATCTGCTGTGATGCCATCCAGGGCTGCTTGTACAATGTGGATCCTGACCTGGTCACTTGGGATGTCGCAGTCATATTCTTCCATGTAGTTTAGCACTTGAGTCAAGAAGAAACCCAGGTGCCATGGCTCACCATGGTATTTCATATCCAGGGGTGGGAACTTCTGGATGGATCGGTGCCTCTTCTTCCACTTGTGCCACCTCCCCTCTCTGTTTGCCATGGCTGCTCGATGAGGGATGGCTGCAGCATCGGTAACATCTGAGGTCTCGGTGTTGCCTTCAGAGGGATCTGGAATCTCAGGTTCAGTTTCCCCTTCATTAGCCCTTTTAGTGGATCCCAGGCAAATGGTGCCCCAGTAGGGTTCGGCTTTCTCTTCTCTTATGGAGTCGGGAGCTATTTTCATCATGCTGATTGCCTGCTCCAACAATTGGCTGCACTGCATGGGTTTGTTTTCCTCGTCTTCACTAAAATGGAGGGACCTCTCCATCTCTACCTTCCAACCTGATTGATGATTGCCCATCTCAGCATCATCTTCCTGGCCTTTTTGTCCCAATTCTCCTTCTTCCCAATGCCCATTTACCACCTGGGCTTGTGGCAATGTTCTGTGACTACTTCCTCTTCCAAGGAGTTCAAGGATCCAGAGCTGGAGTATTTGCAGGGGTCTGCTTGGCAGGAGGCTTCCCCCCCATTGCAGGCTCCTCTCTCTCAATTCTGTTGTCTGACATACTTTGCCAGTCCCCCAGTCTTCCTTCCAGGCTGTTTCTGCAGATCCTGTCTGATGTCAGGGCCCACTTCAAAACCTTATCCTAAGAAAGCAGAACTTGTGGAAGCAGTTTCTTTCAAAAGGAACTTTTATTAGGAGAAGCTGATGGCAGGCATAACAGACAGAATCTGAGGTTTTCTCACTCAGATCAATAGGTTAAAGGAGTCCCAAGCAAACCCCACCCCAATAGTTCATCCGGTCAGTTCAAATGGGCCAATCCCCACGTGTTAAGTCCGTTGTGGGAAAATGCTGATAGTGCCAGTCCATTTCAAGGTTATAGCAGTGTTTGTTGGGTCTTCGCACCAGATGCCCAGAGGCACATTCTTTCCTCCCCCTTTTCTAGTTGACATCAAGGGAGGACAGTTCCAAGAGTGTATATGCAGAGACAGTGAAAGAATTATATTGTAGCAATAGAGAAAAACAAAGAAGCAACCCGCAGCATCTTCCTCCCTCCCTTCCAGGAGTATGACAGAACCCAGAAGAATAGAAAGAATAGAGTTTAGGGGGGACTTCCGGTGGCAGGCGACTTCGTCGGATGCAGCTGTTGCTGCCTCCCGCCTGTTTTTGCGTAAAAGCCGTTTTGACAGGTAGCATCATCTGTCAAACGGCTTGATACCTTTCCCCTGGGCATAAGGGGTTAGGTGAGCTGCCCGGGGTAGGAGTTGAGTTCCCGAGTCGTCCCATGTGGACGATGTAGGTGAGAA
>NW_015387921.1:228988-247558 GCF_001527695.2 Protobothrops mucrosquamatus | reverse complement strand
GGGTAAGAAGCCATTTTGATCCGAATGTATAAATTCATTTAAAAACTTTTTAAGTCTTTCCGCCATTATTGATGCAAATATTTTGTAATCCACATTCAGTAGAGAAATCGGCCTGTAGTTCTTTATTTTCTGTGCTTCCGTTTCTTCCTTTGGTATCAGAGTAATAAGAGCTTCGGACCACGAATCTGGTATCTTAGCTCCAGAAAGAAGTTCATTATAAAGTTCCAACATTACATTACCTAGTACTTCCTGCAATGTCTTATATAGCTCTGCTGGTAGCCCATCCGGTCCTGGTGTTTTACCATTTTTTTGTCTGTTGATTGCTTCTATCAATTCCACCACCAGATGGATCTGTAGCTGGCTGGCAAACTACTCAATGAGTAGTCCTCAATGGCACTACATCCACATGGAGAGAAGTAAGCAGTGGGGTACCACAAGGTTCCGTCTTAGGCCCAGTACTCTTCAATATCTTCATCAATGACTTAGATGAGGGAAATTTGAACTCATCAAATTTGCAGATGACACCAAACTGGCAGGAGTAGCCAACACCCCAGAAGACAAACTCAGGATCCAAAAAGATCTTGACAAACTGGAACAATGAGCTCTATCCAACAAAATGAGTTTCAGTGTGGAGAAAAGCAAAGTTTTACATTTAGGCAGGAAAAATCAAAGGTACAAGTGCAGATTGGGCAAGACCTGGCTTAAAAACAGTATTTGTGAGAGGGACCTTGGAGTCCTAATAGATGATCCCTTAACCATGAGCCAGAAATGTGCAGCAGCAGCAGCAGCAGCAGCAGCAGCCAGAAAAGCCAATACAATCCTGGGTTGTATAAACAGAGGCATAGAATCAAGATGACACAAGGTATTAGTACTGCTTTATAAAACCCTAGTAATACCACACCTGGAATAATGCAGTCAATTTTGGTCATCATATCACAAAAAAGATGTTGAGAGTTTGGAAAAAAATCAGAGAAGAGCATCTAAGATAATCAAAGGCCTGAAGACTAAAACATAGGAAGAATGGCTGCAGGACTTGGGTTTAGCTAGTCTAAAAAAAAGAAGAAATAGGGGAGACATGATAGTAGTATTCCAGTATTTGAGGGGCTGCCACGAAGAAGAGGGTGTCACGTTATTCACCAAAGCACCAGAGGGCAGGACAAGAAACAATGATTGGAAACTGATCAAAGAGAGAAGCAACCTGGAATTAAGGAGAAACTTCCTAACAGTTAGGACAATTAACCAGTGGTACAGCTTGCCTCCAGAAATCGTGGGCACTCCATCACTGGAGATTTTAAAAAAGAGGCTAGACAGTCACTTGTCTAAGATGGTATAGGTTCTCCTGCTTGAGCAGGGGGCTGGACTAGAAGATCTCCAAGGTCCCTTCCAGCTCTATTCTATTCTAAGACACTGCAGTTCTCAAGAAAGTTTTTACATTCCCTTCAGTTTCCAGTGGGGAAGAAGTGCTGATAGATGCAAATTCAAAGTTCCCTTAGGCATGACAAATGAGGTGTGCTAGTTCTGGATTCTGGCCAGTAATTTTAATTGAAGATAATATTGCTGAGGAGAAAGTGGGATGTTATGTTCCAATGAAACTAATTTTCCAATGAGACATTCTTCATGCAAAGTAAAGAAATTTAAACTAATATTTGGCTTCATTGTTTTGCCTGTGATAATCTATCTCTCTACCTGAAATAATGATAGAAGTGCTGCCTGAGGAAAAGTAGGTGGTTATCTCAATTATATGTGCCTTAGTTTCCCAACAGTGCTGCAAGTTTTCATATCTGGTTTGGGCAATGTAAAAAAGATGCCCAATTGAATGGATTGTTCTTATTTAACTTTTCACTGTGATATAATATGTTTTCACTTAAAATGCTTGTTACCACTGAGATGCCAACAAAGAGCATATATTTTTTAAAAAAATAATTTATATGTGAATAAATAATTTTAAGGCTGCTGAGGTTTAGAAAAAATGATTCATTTCTATAATGCACATGAAATCTTAATTGTCTTATATTAACCAAATATATAGATCAGTGTGCAACAAAATAATTTTCTAGATTCCAGCACATGTTACTAGCAACAATGGCCATTTCCTCTTATGGACAATTTAAATTATAGCAGTGTAATATGCTATGTATTGCCTTAACAACAGGCAAAAAAAAATTCAATGTGATATATGATGGATAGGCATTTTTTGGCAAATAAGCAGAAACAAAAAACAGCAAAATTATCAATTTGTGAATTAACTGTTTGAAAATTATGGCTAACCCTAACCCTAACCCTAATATCAAATATATGATCTGTATTTTGATCTTCTGAAATCTCAAAAGCCTGAGAAAATACTAAATACCTATGCACTAAACTTCTATTGAAGTATTCCAGGTTGAGAAGATGGTGATACATTTCAAAGATACATGAAAAAAATGGTTCTCCACTTTTGGAATGAACCAGAAAGAAAAGAAATTAGGAAATATTTTAATATAATCCAATCTTTGTTTTAATTTCAAATGTTTTGGGTGGTCTGGGAAAATATATGTATATCATGTACTCTATGGAGAGAGAGAGCGAGCGAGCGAGCGAGAGAGAGATCGAGAGAGAGAGATCTGCTATATAAAGTGTAACATGACATGAGATACGTATTCATTTACATATACATCCCCATTGCTACCTGTCTCTTTCTCCCTTCTTCCTGAATACATTTTGCCAGGCCATTTATAATTGCATACATTTTTATAATCTTTTTACTTTAATCTTAGGGAAGTCCACAGAGGACAACTGCTTGAACAAAGTCCAGCCCTGGTTGTTGTTGTTTTTTTATACGCTTATATAGCTGTGACCACCTATTTGAATTTCACTGAAAAGATTATCAAAATCTTTAGCATTTTATCAGAGGAAAAGTGTGCTAATACCTGCTTATAGTTTTATTACTTTGTTTCTTCACCAGGGACTGCTACTTACAGCATTCTAATCAAACCAATGGGAATGGCAAAATGCAGTCTTGAATGTATATGGCACAGTCCATCTTGCTCTAAAAGATGCTATGAAGTAACCCATTTTTAATCTTGTCAGCATTGATAGCTAAGGAATTTTGTTGTTTCTTTAAATATGATTGTATCACAGTGGTAACAGCTGCTTCCACTGAAAATAAATTTTGCATCTCTGTCAGGAGTCAGCAGTTGTGGAAATGGAAAAACACAGCAGGATCAAATTCTTAGGGGGGCCATGATTAAAATCTGATTAAATACCACTGAGGTAAAATCAGTGCTTTTTTTCTAAAAAAAAAAAAAAAAAAGGTGCTGGAACTCACATACGTCATACAGCCCACCTTGCCTACCCTACAAGGTTCTATCCAAAAAAGGTGCCGGAACTCCATTCTGGGCGTTCTATGAGATAAAAAGCCCTGGGTAAAATAATACATAAATACCTACAGATTATAAGAAAAACATGCTTTCAACTACTCCTGTTCCCTACCTTCATTTTGCTGGTAGAAGTAAAACAAAAAATAAGTGGATCTTTCTCTTCCTGAATCTTCCCACTTAAAATACTAAAATTGTACTCTATATGGTATACTGAACAGGCTGGAAAGATTAAGGCATCAGAGTGCTTCAGCATGTGGCAATCCAATCTTGGCTGGAACTTGTTGCAAGACAACCCATCAAACTTAAAAAACACCTCTCGCCAGCGCTAGGAGAGTTGCGAGCCTCTTGCCGGCACTAGCCAAGCCATGCACCAAACACTGGTGCTAGCAGCCATTTACGGAGCGTGCATGCTCATGGCCCCATTCGTGCGCACGTACACACACAGCCACATTTGCATGTGTGTGCATGTGTGCATAAAGGTGTCTGTCCCTCCCTTTCCCACCAGGCTGCCAACCCAGAAAGGTTGGTGACCCCTGTTATAAATGTTCTCCTGAAAAAAAAATTTTTTTTGCTTTTTACTATTATTGTTTTTAATGTTTTTGTTTGTGGTGTTGTTCTGTGACTGTAATAAAAATTATGTCAGGTCCCCATAGATTCCTATCAGGACACTGCCATTCTGGTGAGAG
Source organism: Protobothrops mucrosquamatus (assembly GCF_001527695.2). Lineage (NCBI taxonomy): Eukaryota > Metazoa > Chordata > Lepidosauria > Squamata > Viperidae > Protobothrops > Protobothrops mucrosquamatus. The sequence continues at coordinate 243,513 of NW_015387921.1, read as the reverse complement.
AGGGTAACCTCAGGGCTTTCTGTGAGGGTAACCTCAGGGCTTTATGTATCCATTTCAGTTTGTTCCTCTTTTGTTCTGATATATCTTCTTGGGAAATGGGTGGGGGGAGGGATGAGCCTGGGGTCATCTGCTTTGTCTCATCTTCAGAGAACCAAGGTTCTGGTACCTGGGAACAACTTCTTATCACCTTCTCAACTTGGAGTTCTCACAACACCTTCACACGTCTGGATTGGCTCTCGATGGACTAGGCAGTTGGGAGGGGTCTGAACAATGAGGGTTTAATCTAACATTTTTGTATGGGAATTTTAGATCCTGCCTGTCTTCTCTGCAATCACCATCTCTCAATAAAAGATCCTTTTGAAATGCTGCCTGTTTCAAGAGTTCGACTTTCTTGAGGGAATAGCTAAGGCGAGACCTTATATTAGGCAGGATCTGCAAAATGGTTAACCTGGAGAGACACCAACTCTACCGTGGAGACCATGCACACAATGTCTAACCTGGGCAGTGAGCATGAAAAAGCTGAGTGTTGGAGCAAGACCTCCACTCACTCTGGTACGAACTCCACTGGATGGTCAGAGGAAGCTGTCACCCTGGAGGATCTTTCGAAGCTGAGATGGTCCATTGGCATGGGGAAGAAGGAGGACTGGGAAGGAAGGACCAAAGGAGTCACCCTCACCCATGGCAGCTGAAAGCATGGCTGCAGGCATGAGATGGAAGCACTATATGATGATGGCAAACTGAAGAACCAGACTACACCGACTGCCTCATGAAGCAGGCAATGCTCTTAATGATGGAAGCATTCCAGAACCTGGAAACACGAGAGGCCATAGCCCACATAGAAAGAGAGGATGGGACACTGCCTGCAGGAGGGGGGAAACTTCAACCCCAGAGACAGCTGCCAGTGTCCCTGAATCCATGGAGAGTGTGACCACTACACCAGCCAGCCCTCCTTGAAGGGACCTGGGTGATGCAAATGTCCAGAGAGCTGGTGGAGGGGGACCCCAGCAGCAGGAGCAGAAGGCACCCTTCCTTGGCATTAAGTTTGATGGAGACCCTCAGCAATTGGGGTTCTTTCTTGCCCATGTCCTCACCTGCATACAAGAATATGGGCGAGACATCCCCACCAAGGGGGTCAGGGTCACCACACAATGGATGGTGACTGTTCACAATGCTAAAGCCCCAGAGCTCTGAAACTTTAACCGCTTCATGACAGTGCTAAGATGGAGGTTCAAAGACCCACTTGCTGACTGGAAAGCCAGAGACCGCATAAAGACCGTGAGGCAGGGCTGTCACCCAATGGCTGAATAGAACCGAAGAGTTCCGAGACCTAGCCTGTCACCTAGCCTGTCACCTCATAGTGAGTTATTTTAAGAATGGGCTGAATGATGACTTGAACCATGCCTGCATCGTCAGAGGGTATGTCCTGGCTGAAGAAGCTGAAATTGACCAGGCGCGAAACCAGTACTGATCAAGCAGAGTGTTGAAATGGTCTCCACATGAGAGGAAGAGGGAGGCTGCCAAACCCCAAACAGCCCAGTCATGCTCAACCACCTGCTTCAAATGTGGAAAGGAGGATCACTGAGTGGCCAAGTGCCAAATGAAGATCCCAGCAAAGAAAGGAGACCATTGCCGGGGGAGAAGCAAACTAAGCCCTCACAACACACCAAGAACATGGTTCTAAAGAGCACCAAGGTCATAGAGTTCCACCCCTCCCTAAGCCAAGAGAGGGAAGGGACCCCATTGGAAGAAGACCCGGGACCCTTGAACAGCAACTATGATGACAATATCCTGGTAGGTGAGCTGATCATACCCATAACCATGCCTGTAGAACTGTTAATACCAGGCCTGGAAAAGAAAGTGGCCCTAAATACGTTACTAGACTCGGGGTGCACCAGATGGTTGATAAGCCCAACTCTATCAGGAAAACTGGGGGTGCGCCTGAGAAGGCTAAAGAACACAATTGCTTTCTGCCAGCTAGACAGGTTGGTTCCAGGGAGTGTTCCAGCTACATTCACTACTGAGCCACTGGGCCTGGCCATGGGAGGCCACTCTGAGACTATAGTGGCGCCTGGAATGAAATGGCCCCTCGTCTCAAAAATGGAACCCATGGATGAATTGAAGGAAGGGACTCCTGAAGTTCCCAAAGAGGGAACAAGCCTTATGCAATAGTGGCTGCAAGGCAAGGAAGGAACCCTGCAGAGAAGTGGCGGCTACTCGAAAAGCAAGTTGCTGCAGGGCATATCCCGAGAATACCAAGATTTGGTCAAGGTGTTTACTGAGAGAGGTTCAGATGAACTCTCTCCACACTGATCCACAGACCATGCTATCAAAATTGTCCCAAAGTTGTACTCCATGACTCCAAGGGAGCTAACTGAACTGGGCAAGTTTATAGACATGAACTTGGCCCAGGGCTTCATTCAACCAGCTAGACCCAAGGTAGCTGCCCCAGTTCTGTTCCAGGAGAAGAAAGATAGGTCTCTTTATCTCTGTGTTAATTATAGGGGTCTGAATGTGGTGTGCCTGTAAAATGTGTACCCCCTCCCACTCATGAAAGACATGCTGGCCCACCTTTCAAAAGGCAGAATATTCTCTAAATTAGACTTATGGGAAGCATACTGCCAAGTTAAAATTAAGGAGAGGATAAATGGAAGATGCTTTTAACTGTCCCCCTAAGGTGCTTCCAATTCAAAGTGCTCCCTTTTGGATTATAAGGGCTCCCGCAGTGTTTATGCAGCTGATAAATGAAGTGCTCCATGAGCACTTGTGTAATGACCCACTTCAGCTGTTCTCCCAAGAATTTGAACTCTTGAGGCAATCACTGCTTCAAACAGGATTCTTTTATTTAGGGATCAGTAATAGTGGGGGATCAAGGCAAAGTCTAAGGTAAAAGTTTGTTAACATCGTTTAGTCACCTAAGCCGTAAAACTCCTCCAACCAAAGCCGCACGGGGATTTGAATTGTATCCAATCAGCTGGCATCTTGAGGCAATCAGCCATTGCTTTTGGCATGCAACTTCCTGGCTTCGCTGACCTCTGGCTCATCACACTTGTCTTCGGAGAGCTACCATACCCCTCCCTATGGCAATTAGGAAAAGGAAACAGAACTGGCGAGCAAATACAAACATACAAGTAACGCTGGGCTCCCCCCACCCACAACAGAATGGCAGGTCCCAAAGATGGAAGGACAGAAGGAAGGTAAGTAAAATAGGGAACCGTTTTGGACCTGACAACCTGTATAAAGGGGTTCTAGTGTATCTTGACAACATATTAATCTACACTGAAATGAAAACAGAACACATGAAATTGGTCAGAGCAGTTCTAAATAAACTCTGTGCTGCCAAACTGTATACTAAGCTTTCTAAGTGCGAATTCCACAAAGAAAAAATTGACTACTTGGGCTACCCACGAGGGGGTAGAAATGGACTCGGAGAAAGCACAGGCTGTGTTAGACTGGGGGCCCCTTGCACTAGAAAACAGCTGAGGGAGTCACCCATAGATAACCCCACTACCCTAATCATCAAAAAAGCCCTAGAGGAAGATGAGTGGTTCCTCAACCACAAGAACATTTACTCAATGCAGGAAGGATAGGAGGGAAACTGTACATTCTAATCCAGTGGTGGCGAACTTTTAGAGTGCCCAAACTCCAACCCAAAACCTACTTATGTATTGCTGGGTGGTGAGTGAGCATGGCCTGCTGGGTGGGCATGGCTAAAGTGGGTGTGGCCAGGGTGGGTGTGGCCAGCTCAATGTTGCTCCTGGGGAGGGATGCCTGTGGGGGTTGGGCAGGGTTGGGGAGATCCAGGGAGTCTCTGGTGGGTGGGGCAGTGGACAGGAGGGCATCTTGCTCAGCTGATGGCTTGGGGAGGGAAGGGGGCAGCTACACCCCTTCCCAAATGCTGCTGTCTCACGAAAGCAGGATGAAAACTCCCAAAAATGACAAGGAAAAAAGTTAAAACAGAAAAGTGTCTCACAATGGTTTTCTTCCCTGGGGGGTGGGGGGCATGGGGGAGGCTCCAGAGCCCTGCAGCTTTTCCGAGGGGGGGGAGGAGGAGAGTGGGGAGGGCTCTGCTGGGATCAAAGGAGGCATGGAGGCTCCACGCCCAGTCCAGGCCAGCCCCGGCATGGCATGGAAAATGAGGCAGCAGCCCCACGTGTGTCCCTGTGCATGAGTGCACCCCCACCCTGCCAGGCAAGCAAAGCTGCAGCATTTGTGGCAGAAGAGTGCAGGTGGGCAGCTGCAGCTCTCGCTCCCCTCTGGCCTCCATCTGCCCGAGGCCTGAGCTCGGCACACCCAGCTGGCCAGTGACAGGCTGGAGAGCATCGGATGGTAGCAGCTGCCCCGGGATGAGTGGTAGGTGTGGTGGGCACTCCCAATGTCCACGGAGGAAGAAGCGGTGAGGAGACTCCTTGCCTAGCCCAGTCCAGCCCAGCTCCAGCATGGCACAGAAAGTGAGGCAGCAGCCCCTGTGTGTCCCCATGTGCGAGTGCACCCCCACCCTGCCAGGCAAGCGAAGCTACAGCATCTGCGGCAGAAGAGCACAGGCAGGCAACGGAAAGCATGAGGAGCCCCAATCCCAGCATAGCCCCTCCCCAATCTCCTCCTCCCCCCCTTGGAAGATCTGTGGGGGTCTGGAGCCTCCCCCCAGGCCCCCAGGCCCTCAGGGAAGAAAACCATTGTGAGACACTCTTCTGTTTTAACTTTTTTTCCTTGTTGCTTTTTGGAGTTTTCATCCTGCTTTTGTGAGACGGCAGCATTTGTGAGGGGGCGTAGCTACTCTCTTCCCCCGAAGCCATCAGCTGAGCAAGGCACCCTCCTGCCCACTGCCCCACTTGCCAGAGACCCCCTGGATTTCCCCCAACCCTGCCCAGCCCCCACAGGCATCTCACCCTGGCCACACCCACTCAGTCTGCCATGACCACTATAGCCATGCCCACCCAGTTTTCAAAGCCTCTAGGTTTTTGTAATCAGAGCCCTAGCATCTGTGGCAGAAGAGCACAGGCAGGCAGCCGCCATGGCTCCACTTGCCTGGCAGGGTGGGGACATGCTCATGCTCGGGGATACATGTGAGGCTGCTGCCTTGCTTTCTGTGCCGTGCTGGGGCTGAGCTGGACTGGGCACAGAGCCTCTATGCCACTTCTTGCCCTGCGGACATCGGGAGCACCCACCCCACCTACCCCTCATCCCAAGGCAGCTGCTGCCATCCTGCACTCTCCAGCCCATCACCAACTAGCCGGGCGTGCCGAGCTTGGGCCTCGGGCAGATGGAGGCCGGAGGGGAGCAAGAGCTGTGGCTACCCAGCTCCTCTGCCTGAGGATGCATGCGGGGAGAGGCACTGCCTGGCTCAGTAAGCCGCAGTCCACCTGCAGAAGGAGGAGGAGGATGGAGGAGGAGGGCTGTCCAGGGATGGGCACAGCACTGCCCATGGGGGGAATCTGACCAGCCCCAGCCTGGAGGGTGGGAGAGGCCAAGGGAGCCCGACAGGAGGCAGGCATGGTGCTCGAGGGTAGCCGCTCTCCCCTCTTCCCCCGCGGTCCTGCAGAAGGGCTGGCTGGGCAGCCTGGGCAGGCCTGGCCATGCATCTGCCCAGCGGCGCAGGTGGGCCCGGCCTTCCTTCCTTCCTTCCTTCCTTCCTTCCTTCTCCCTCCCCTTTTTCCTTCCTCTCTCTCTCTCTCTCTTTCTCCAAAGTCCAAACTTACATGTCCTCCTTCCCCCGCTAGCCTTCTGCAAAGCACAAATAGACACCACATCCTACTTGTCTTCTCCAAACTCACGAACACCATCGCTTCCAAAGACCGTCTGCTTGCTCATTTGCCTTCTCACTGCACTCCCACCAAAACCTGCTTTTATAGGTTCCCCTCTCCACGTCCATCTCTCGCATCTGTTCCCACGAAATGCTGCTAGATTCAGTTTCTTTGCCCTCTCCAGTTCCCATTAGTCAGGTGCACATGGAGAGGGGGAGGGGAGCATCCCTGTGGCACGTGTGCCAACAGAAAGGGCTCTGCATGCCCAGTCTGGCATGCATGTCATAGGTTTGCCACCATGGTTCTAGCCACTCAAAGACTAAAAACTATGCAAATGTGCCACAATTTAAAACTGGCTGGACATTTTGGGTTCAAAAAAGCCCTGCACCCCTTAAAAAGACAGTTTGGGTGGCTGTCCTTCAAGAAGGACATTGAAAACTATGCGTCTAGCTGCCCCATTTGCGCAGCAGCCAAAAGGAAGCAAAGAAAAACACCTGGCCTTCTGCAACTGGTGGTAGAGCCTTCAGTGCCCTGGAGAGACATTTCTATGGTTTTTTATAGTAGAACTATCAAAAAGCATGGGAAACATGGTCATTTGGGTGGTGACTGATCTGTTTGCAAAACAAGTCCACTTTGTCTCATGCCAGAAAATCCCCACCTCTAAAGCCCTGGCAAAACTGTTCCTTCATCACATATATGGCTTGCATGGGGCCCTGCATCACATAATTTCTGATAGAGGGGTCCAATTCACTACAAAGTTCTGGAGGGCATTTATGGACCTTTTGGGGACAGATCTAGGCCTAAGTTCTAGTCATCATGTGGAAATGAATGGTAGGACAGAATGAATGAACTCAGTTCTAGAACAATACTTAAGATGCTTTATTAACTACCAACAAGACAATTGGGCTGACCTGTTGCCATTTGCTGAGGTGACCTACTGTATAACAATGCTGTACATGCCAGCTCTGGTTTTACCCCTTTCCAAGTCATCACAGGACAAGATTTCAACCCAATGCCTGAGCTGACAACTAATGAACCTACCATTCCCTCATTAAAGGAGTGGATTAACCAGTTAAAAAATACCTGGCCAGTGGTTTGCAAAGTGTTAGACAAAGCCAGAGCAACCTACAAAGAATAGGCAGATAAGAAAAGAGTAGAGCCCAAACCATTCTGTACTTGGGACCGAGTGTACCTGTCTACTCAATTCCTGCAATCCCTACAACTCTCTAAGTAGCTTGGCCCAAAATTTGTGGGGCCTTTCCATATCAAATGCATTATAAAGCCCGTCACAGTAGAAATGGAGTTACCAAACACCTTAAGACAAGTCCACCCTGTGTTCCATTGCAGCCTTTTAAAACTTGAGATAACCTTGCCTTTAAGGCCAGTACCCCCCCACACACACTGCAGTCCATCATGGTAGAAAGCAAACAACACTCTGAAATTAAAGAAATCCTTGACTCCCAGAAACACCATGGAACTACACAATACCTCATAGCATGGAAGGATCTCCCCAGAGTTCAGAATGAATAGGTTCACAAGAAACATGTTAGAGCTCAAGTGATTTCATGCTCTCTACCCAGATAAACTTAACTAAACATTTCTCTCTCTTTTTCTCCCCCCCCTTTTTTCTATTTACTCCAGGTGGATTTCTCCTTCTTTTAAGGGAGCAGCATGTCAGGTCTGCCTTATTGGGATGCTGACATTCTGGTGGGAGGGGGAACTTCAAGGCTTTCTGTGATGTATCCATTTCAATTTGTTCCTCCTTTGCCTTGATATAGCCTCCTGGGAAATGGGAGCGGGGGTGATGAGCCTAGGGCCTTTTGCTTTGTCTCATCTCTGGAGAACCATGGTCACAGTGCCTGAGAACAACTTCTTATCACCTTCTCAGTTCAGAGTTCTCATAACACCTTCACACCTCTGGATTGGCTCTCAATGGACTAGGCAATTGGGAGGGGTATGAATAATGGGGGTTTAACCTAATGTTTCCAAGCAAAATTTTTAGATCCTGCCTATTTTCTCTGCAATCACTATCTCTCAATAAAAGATCCTTTTGAAATGCTGCCTGTTTCAATAGTTCAACTTTTTTGAGGGAATAGCTGAGGTGAGACCTTACAAATTGATTGAAAATAAAAGAAGAAAGCTTTCTATTGGATTCCTTGCCTTTAATATCATCCTTGGTTTCAATTAATTTTTGAGGTGCTATACCCTGAGCACTTTAGGGACGTTATTTCAGGACAGCCATCTTTTGAAGGAAATTAGACAGACTGCTTTAATTAGGGCATTTTTAGGATTCTACTGCTGCCATGACAACCATGAGTCTGTTGCAACTGATTATTGTCGTAACACAGGTTATTGCCTTTTTTTCCCCATTCCACAGAAGGAGCATAGTATGACAAGTAGAAGATTTTATATCTGTTCTTTTATCCTGGAAAACTTGCTGGCTGAAATTTAGACTTTTAGCCTAAATTTTCTCATTTGCAGAAGGAGGGGACAATAAATTGGATTGTTCCCTAAAATGGATGCTTGAATTAGAAATTAATCCTGCCTATCTTTTTTCCTGTCTCTCAACATTGCTCAAAAGATTTCTCTGTTCTCTTGATGTTTAAAGAGTGTTTTCCTTCTAATGAACAACATTGTTCTAAAGGAAGAAGAGTTTATTTTGGTGTTCCAGGGCCAAACTTTTGCCTTTCCCAACATTTGCTTGAATGGACAGCACCAGCTATTAACAGCTATAAATTGACAAAATGCTTTAAAATCTTCACTCATTATTTGAAATTAATGGTAATAATTGCAGAAAACCCAATACCAACATATCTGAGTTCATCCTCTATTTTTAATTCAGCACTACCAACAGGACCTCAGTTCTCAGATAAAAATTGTCTTTTGATCAGCACTCCTGTTATCAATTGCCTTGAATCCTCCTCCAATTTCTCATCATGTGTGAATAGATCACCATAAATAATTGGTTACAGATACTCCTCCACTTACAATCATTCATTTAGTGACCATTTGAAGTTACAATGGCACTGGAAAAAGTGACATGACCACTTTCCACATTTACGACCATTGCAGCATCTCCTTGGTTATGTGATCAAAATTTGGGCATTGACAATTGGTATGTATTTATGATAGTTGCACGGTCTTGGGGTCATGTGATCACCATCTATAACCTTCCCAGCCATCTTCTGACAAAGCAAAGTCAATTGGAGAAGCCAGATTTGCTTAACAATCAAATGATTCACTTAACAATTGCAGTGATTCACTTAACATTTGTAGCAAGAAAGGTTGTAAAATGGGGCAAAATTCACTTAACTATTTTGCTTAGCATATTTTGGGCTCAATTGTGGCCATAAGTCAAGGTCAAGTCAAAGTAGTTACTTTACCTGAAGTTCTTCAAGTAGTCAACTATGAAATCTCATAATATTTCTATTGTGCTTGCTTATAGGATGACTTCAAATGTTCATTTTCAGTTTCACTGTGAAGGTCTCAATGCAATGTGATACTGTAATGGTATATAGAAAGTATCTTGGGAGACAGAAGGAAGACCCACAGCCAGATGAATGGTTGGATAAGAAACAGTGGAGTCCACAACAGGAATGTTAGCTGCTTCTTATCTGACTCTTCTCTTGGCTGTGGCTCTTCCCCCTGTCTCCCAAGGTCTTTGCTGCATACAAATACTTAAAGAAGCATGGATGACTGCAGGGGAAACAATATCTGGAAGAAGACAGTTGCAATGTCAAGACTGAAGACTCAGCTTTTTTGTATGTGCATTTATACTGCACACATGTAGAATGGAAAAGCAGGTTTCAATCATGATAGTGCATTCCCCCAATGCACTATCATGGTTGTGAGAAGTGTACACCCTCATCTGGATGCTTCTGCACAAAAAGCAGGACACAAGAATTCATTAGTTTAGAAAATTTCAAGTTGTCTCAGCATAGTCTTATCACCTACCATATGTATAAAAACTCAAAGGCTCATTTGAAGTTCTGATAACAGATATGTTCTGTAATTAATCCACCTTTTAGCAACATTTAACCAACTATTATTAGTTGAGAAATTACAATCACAGCTTTATTATTAAGGGGAAAATGTGAGACACTACAAAAATGCTATTTGATATATGAGGCCTGCTTTGTTATTCAACTACAGGTATAGTAGATGTGAGAGTCAGTTTCATATAGTGGTTAAGGCAACATATTAGACACTGGGAGATTGTGAGTTCCAGTCCTGACTTAGGCATAAAGCCCAGGTTATTTATGTTCAAACTTGGAAGGAGGCAATGTAAAACCATTTCTGAAATGTTGCCAAGAAAAAATTTAGTGACTAGTCCAGGCAGTTGCCAAAAATCACACTGCCTCAATGATACAAATGAACAGATTAGAACAAATGGACAGATAAGAAGGGAGGGAGGGAGAGAGATGCATTTTGCAACTGATAGGCTATAAATATAAAAATTCCCTATAATGCTGTTTGTTTTGAGGATACAAGATATTAGTTTAATGACCATCATGGCCTGCTCCCTTGAATTCAATTTATGTGACAAGTATAACCTGGGGAGCTGCAGTGAAGTTGGTTCATAAATGAATCTGATGAAACTACTAAGGATTTACCACAAGAAGCAAGAACATTTACCTGGATATTTGGGATCTACTCATATAGTATTATAATTGTCAAAAGTCAGAAGCACAGGAAACAGATATTAAAGATAGGTTAACATATTACAGGATAAGAGAAAGAGTTCTTAAAAAGCAGTGAGGGGGTTCCAAGCAGATCAGAATTTGAAATCTCTGGAAAGAAGGAGTTGTTTCCCCAAAATAGAGAAGAGACAAGCAACACACAGAGTTGGGGAAAGAATACGTGAGTAACAGGCATTTGATATAAGCGCTACATTTGACAGAGGTCATAAGCACACAGCTGCTTTGTTATGCTTTCCCATCCCAGAGCTGGTAAGAAATCATACCTTAAAACTTTGCTGTCCACACACCATTCTCCATGGTTGGTTTTTGTTTTTTGTTTTTAAAAATCCTTCTTTTGTACCATTGACCAACTGAATATGTTTTCCCCTTAAATGATCACTTTGCTGTTCAACCTACCTGGAAACAAGGGTTGTATAAAAGAGGCATAAAATCAAGATCACATGAAGTGTTAGTACCGCTTATAAAACCCTAGTAAGACCACACCTGGAATACTGCAACCAATTTTGGTCACCATACCACAAAAAAGATGTTGAGACCTTGGAAAAAGTTCAGAGAAGAACAACTAAAATGATTAAAGGCCTGGAGACTAAAACATTATGAAGAATGGCTGAGCACAATGGCTGCCACAAAGAAGAGGGCGTCAAACTATTCTCCAAAGCACCAGAGGGCAGGACAAGAATAAAATGGTGGAAACTCATCAAAGAGAGAAGCAACCTGGAATTAAGGAGAAACTTCCTAACAGTGAGGATAATTAACCAGTGGAACAGCTTGCCTTCAGAAATCATGGGCACTCTATCACTGGAGGTTTTTAAGAAGAGACTAGACAGTCACTTGTCTGAAATGATATAGGTTCTCCTGCTTGAGCTGGACTAGACAACCTCCAAGGTCCCTTCCAACTTCTATTCTATTCTATTCTATTCTATTCTATTCTATTCTATTCTATTCTATTCTATTCTATTCTATCATATCTAGTTCTCATTTGGAGTTGTGCAGCCAAATTAATGCCAATGAAAAGTGCTGTTGAAGAGCTGGAGTTTGAGGAAACGGATTTTCTAGGGGTATCAACAGGATAACTAAGAACATTGTGGAAGAGGTATCAAAGCACTAGTACTTCCCTGGGAGCAGCAGTTATGGAAAAATATTCTCTGCCAAGCAGGCTATAGTAGCAAAATCCCTTCAATTATAATTTCAATTAATGCATTAAACCAGTAATAGATTGATCTGTTTTAGGGCTTTGCTGTCAGAACCCATATTGTTTAAGGGGCTCTTTTCTAATTCTATCCTTTCTATCCTTCTGGGTTCTGCCATACTCCTGGAAGGGAGGGGGGAAGACATTGTGGGCTGCCTCTTTGTTTTTCTCTATCACTACAATGTAATTCGCTGTCTCTGCATACATGTTTTTTGAACCGTCTCTCCCTTGATGTCAGCTTGAAAGGGGGGGGAGAAAGGAATGCACCTCCGGACATCTGGCTTATCTCCTCTTTCGGAAGGGAAGGTGCGAAGACCCAACAAACACCACTACAAGCCTGAGACAGACTGGTGTTATCAGCTCTTTCCCACAATGGATTTAACACCTGGGGATTGGCCCATTTGAACTGACTGGATGAACTATTGGGGTGGGGTTTGCTTGGGACTCTTTAACCTATTGATCTGAGCGGGAAACCCTCAGATCCTGTCTATTATGCCTGCTATCAGCTTCTCCTAATAAAAGTTCCTTTCAGAAGAAACTGCTTCCATGAGTTCTGCTTTCTTAGGATGAGGTTTTGAAGTGGGCCCTGATATTTGCACTTGTTAGGACCACTTGACCGTTTACAAATAATTTTAAAAAGTCAATGTGGAAGCAGGGGTTTTGGTCTTTTGTGCAATTGAAATGACTTGAGAGGTATGCAAAGAGGCCAGAACAAGGCTGAAGAGCTAATCCCATAGGAAACCAGCACAACTATCAATATTTTACAGATAAGTATTTTAAAAATTAAAACATTAAAATAAAAAGAAACAGAACAAGACATAATAGTATATTACAGTTAGAGATGAGATCATTGATGGGCAGGTTTGTCCAACTAAATCATTTCCAAATTATATAGCTTGGATCACACAATGGGAGTGGAATAGAAGGCAGAAATCCCTGCCAGTGCATTTTGGTGGAAGGAGATAATCTTATTCCATTTGTCAGAATAAAAGTAGAAGGAAATAGTGATCAGATTACATAAAACGTTGTACTAGGTTTCTTCCTTTTAAGACTTTTCTTTTTGCTCCTGCAACTGCAGAGTCCGTGCAGATCATACAAAACCTTTATTCTCCAAACAAAAAATCTGAGGAAGGAAATTTTCCTCAAAATAACTATTTTGATAAGAATGATCAATGTTTGCATTGTTGTTGCTGTTTGAGAGAAACAAAAGAACATTGTTTATACTTGCTTCTGTTTTATATTTAACCTTACCTTTAAATTGCCATCATGGCAAACTAGCAGCAGAGTCAACACAATGCTTTGCTTCAAACAGAGCCCATTCCTCTGAACAAAAAGCAGGGAAAATATTTCTGATATCAGAAAAGTGACAGACTTCCATAGTTGGTAGAAAAGGAAATGCTACAATAGCAGCTGAAAGCAGAGTGCAAGCACAATGATAATGGCGGCAATTTATGGAGACCTATAATAATATGGGCTATTATTATGTGCCTGTGCTGGCTGTCTTAGGCTTGACCATAAGACAAAAGCAGAACAATGTCATCTATGAGAGAATAGTGTATTTCACTAAGGATTTTGAACTGAGACTAAAAATGGACTCTTTAGCTCAGACATGTCAAACACAAGGCCCATGGGCTGAAAACGGCCCACCATGTGATTGGATGTGACTCGGACACTTGTCCTGGAAATGACAAGGGTCCAGCCCCTGTCACCTTGGCACCGGCCCAGCCCAGGTGAACACTTGCCCTGGTGCGTGCACAGGAGGAGGCAAGCACACATGGGCCGATGGAGCCCAGCAATAGCTGCAGCTCATTGGCCCCTCAACCGCTCATTGGCTGGCAGTGACGGCCAGGGAAATCCAATAAGCCATGTTAGGCCCCTGCAGCACATTCTCACACCTCGGGGCCCAGCAGCCAGGCTACTCTGCCCATCAGCAGCAGCAGCAGAAGGAGGAGGAGGAGCTCCATCACCCCTTCACCCTCCTCCAGCCTGGGAAGGTCATGAGGCCAGAGGTGAAGTCACCATCACAGTCCACTGGGCATATGGTAAGCTATGCTCAGCCCACCCCACCTGTAGTGCATTTGTGCACCTGGGGCCTGCAGCCAAGCCACCCCTGCCATGTGCCACCTCTGGCAACAACCTCATCGCCTTTCTGCTCTCCTCTAGCCTGGGAAGGCCACCAACCTGGAGGAAGCTGCCATCACAGCTTGCTGGCTGTTGTGTTAGCCGTGCTCAACCCACCCCACCTGTAGTGCATTTGTGCACCTGGGGCCTTTAGCCAAGCCACCCATGCCATGTGTCGCCTCTGGCAACAACCTCGTTGCCCGCAGTGGCACTGGCAGCAGCATTGAGGAAGATGTAAGCATGGCCGTGTGCCTCTTCAGGGAAGTGGAGCTAGGTTGGACTGGGCTGCAGGGTGCAGGCTCCAGGCAGCCTGTGCCACCATCTGGGGGTCCTTTGCATGGCCTGAAAGGGATAGCGAGGGTCCCTCTGGTAGTCGAAGCTTTGGCATTCACTGCTGGGCAAGGGAAATTCTCAGCTGCTCCCTGCTCTGGAGACAGTAAGCCTCACTAACTGGCCAGTCTGGCACAGCCCAGGAGCTGGCAACATCAGCCTTCTGGCCCCTTAACCCCTTGCGTGCTGCCAACTATGAAGGGAGGGGAGGACATGCAGGCAGGAGAGAGTGAGGGGTTTTTGTTCCTTTAATTTAATTTAATTTAATACATTGACTTATATGCCGCCCTTCTCCCCACGGGACTCAGGGCGGCTCACAGCATATTAAAACAACATAGCACATTTCCCCAATAAAAGCCAATTAAAACCAAATATTTGTAGCTGTGTCTCTTATTAAAAATCATTAAAAATTATCCCTATTTAAAATTCACCCTAGGTCAGTCC